>NC_085141.1:315039497-315086256 GCF_024139115.2 Armigeres subalbatus
CTAGAAGTTGATGTATTGCTATGTGTACTCGAAAGGAAATGTTGTTTAACAAGCCTCAGTGGTGAGTTCATGATAACGCAATCCCGAGCGAGGGATGTCAATTTTCGAAAATGGACGTGATGTAGTCGAAGCAATATCTCAACTGGGAGTTAAATTGAACAGATACTATCAATTTAGCCAGCGCTGTGGTTTCTATTGGAATAAATTCAAAATTGTAGAAAAAAAATCTTTCATGATTGCCTTAAGTTCGACATTGAACAGGATTCCAGATTCGATCGATTTAAAAATAATCTGTAATCAGTCAATCGAAGGATTCTACCGTAGGCATAAATGCCGAATCATCCCCAAGCCCTTGAGCTGTTGGAGGTTTGCTTTTGTTTAGCTATTATAAACCACTGCATCCAACCATCAGCAGCACGTGATGAAGGTGGTGTTCGCTCTCCTGCTGCGGTGCGACAGGCACCAAAGAAGACTTGCGGAACGGACGAGGTGTCGTTGGCCGGGCAGTTAGGTGGAGTTCGTTCCACAGCAAATGTTTGCTTGTGACATTTTCCGTAGGAAGTGCGGCGCTAAGAGTTCCCAAGATTTTCCTTTTGTTTTTCTTGCCAAACACACTCACTGGTTTTGGTGGACTCGAGTCCTAGAGTGTACAGAATGTTTTTAGCGAGGAAAAGTGTCACGGCCAAGGGAACGCGAAGTATTGGGAATTTGGCAAAGATTGTTGTTTTTTTCTAAATTGATAAGTTGTTTGTGTTTTGTTCTTTTGCAAATGATAAACATTAATTTATACAGTTTATTTTACTATGAGTACCCTTAACTTCATTTCCATTGAACAATCATGAGTCAAGTGTCTCGTAAACATCTGTTTAATGGAATCATACCTCGTTTACTGCAATATCCGCCCACAAATTATATCATCATGCTCTGTAAGATGACCTTCACACATTTCATAGTCCCCTCACCATTTTCCATGAATCTGACAGCACCAGGAATATAAACACACTACCCATGGCTGACACGCGGATAGACGAGTTCTGCTAACTGCCCACAGACACCAAAAGTACCAGACACTTTACAGTACAGCCATCCAGCAGCCAGCATTCACAGTCTGCAACCGAGAGCGGTATAGAAAAGAAATGTTCCATAATGAAAATCTGCTGCGCTGCTCGTCACTCCCGAGCACCCAGCATCAGTCTGGCATAGCAACGTGGTCGGGTGTCCTGGCAGTAGTGCGCCTACGCTGCCGGGCGGTAGTCTGCAAACGCACTCTCAAGAACATGGAAGGACACTCAAAGAATGTCTGTTGATTATCACGAAGAAGAGACTTTCAAAACCAGCTGCACCATCACCATCTTTGACTGTGCGGGGAGAATCGAATCAGTGATAGCTCCGTGCCAACTGAACGATGACGGCGACAGACTGGTTCTTGAACCGAAGCCTCCGTTCGGCCTATCCTACCTTGAACCATTCTATGAAACATTTCTTCCCATATAGCTTTGCATCTGGTTGGTCTGGTTGGTCAAAGCTCGCCATTTGCCAACCGGCGCCCACCGACCGGAGTTTGAATTATGTAAGCGCTGCGCCAGCTCTCGTCTGCTGTATCTGCTGGTCCGACCATCTACAGCAGCGGCAGTTCTCCTGCCGGAATAGTGAAAGAAGGCCACCCAGCCGAGAGCCGGACCGACTGTAGGGTGGAAATCCCTTCTTGGATTCGCCGTGCCACAGTCGCACACCGAGCTCTGCCGGTGACGTTGAACCACAATACCAATTTATAATGATTTGTGAATAATATTTTCGTATTACGACTGTTGGGAGAGACCAACCTAGCAGCCCCGGTAGCCAAAGGCAGCAGAATATGCAAAAAAACTAGGTTCTCATCTACCGGATATTAGCACAGTTGTGGTCAGCTGACGCTGTCGGTTACACCGAGCAGCGCCCAATTGTTATCGCCAGAAAAAAGGGCGAGAAACTGCTGAGCACTCGGTTGAAGTGACATGAAAACGAGAAAAACTTCTAATACACCTGCAGCTGCTCTCACCGCCCGGTTGGGACAAGAGTTTTAATGGTGCTTTTCAGTTGCTTCACTTTAGCGCTACCCTAGTTCACAAGATAGGACCGCATTTCGGAACCAAGATGGTAACTATGGAGAAAATTGTTTTCATCTGTATTTCTTTACAACATTATTCAACTGTTTATACAATGAAACACAGCTCTGGTGCCTTAGCTATAAGCTTTTTTTTTTAGAAGAATACAACAGCAACGCAAAGTCAATGAACTATTTTTTTAAACAAGTTGCAGACCAGAATTATATATTTTCGTATTTGAGGAATTAGAAGTTTTCATCAAGATTTGGAAATTTACAATATAGAAATCAGGGTAGCAGTAATTATTGAAAATAAAATTACACTAAAGAAAACAAATTAGAAATTTAAAATGGAAAAATGTAAAAAAATGAAATCACAAGAAACCATGGAATAGAAATACAAAATTTCCATGAATAAAACATTTTAGCAATGAATAATTGCAGAATTCTCCACAAAATAAATACTTTTCCCATACAAAAATGAAAAGTGTAACAAAACAACAAGAAAAACCAGTTCAATCAAAGTTAATTGCCTATTTCCGGAGATTAAACCACCCGACTTGGACATTTATTTACAATGTTGTGAAAACTCATATGTGAATATGTACATTATGTGGAAGATATTGATTTGGAAATTATATTGGAGGTAACCACTTTCCCTCGATGGGACTCGAACCCATGACCCTACAGTGCTAGACTGGTGCTGGTGAAAACCAATTCTATCTATTGGCTGAGACCCCATAGATTCAAGTCAAGAAAAAGCAAAAATATACATATTTCCATTAAGGATACTAAGTACGATCAATTCGAGTTCAGGATACTGTGATAATATCGCAGCAGAGTGAAAACCGAGCTTGGAATTAGTTCGATTGTTTTAGTGGTATTCGTAGCTGGATCGTGCATAAAAGCCAATCGTCGGTTTGGGATTGGGGTCAACTAGTAAAATATCAAAAACCCGATCGGTAAAAAACATGGAATTAATTTAGAGAACAGACCGCATCGTGCTTTCGTGCTGTGCAGGTTCTTCTCTCTTTGCGGAAGAAGTTTTTATACTACCGAAGCTATTTTAATTTCAACGGTGTTTAGCGCTATTTGTACCACTGATCCCGTTACGATCTTTCATACCGTGCCTTCGTTTATCGTTGGACCCGTTTGCGGAAGTAAAATTCCGACAAGCGGTGGTAATCCGAGGACACCGTTCTGGGAAAAACCTCTTAGAAGGTCACGTCTCCACGCTCAGCAATGAGTATTAACAAAAACAAGAGGAAGGAGGTCTCTGACACTTCCACTCTCAAGAAACAGGTTTCAAGACCGTCCTGCCCAAGCGCGGAAAAAATAGAAGGAAGCTGGAATTCAGATATTCCTTCTAACTCTAATGTCGGAAATAATTCTTCTCCAATCGAACTGGAGCACAGTTCGATTTGAAGATGAATTGAGCAAATCGAATCTACCTCTAGCCCAGGTGACTGATTCATGCGAAAAAAGCAAAGGATTGCCATGTGGTATCTGTTGCCGAGTTTTCTGGCTTCCGGAATGAGATTTTGAGTAACCTTCAGGGGATCAAGGTTTCATTTCAGATTGCTAGGAAGGGTGACTGCCGGTTTTGCCGGAACCTTGACGATCGCAAACGTCTTCTTCACTATTTAACTGAGAAGCGCATAAATTCTTCACATCGACGACAAAACCGGAGCGATTCCAAAGTCGTCTTGAGTCTCCCCAGTGATGACAAATCACTGGATGAGATATGAAATTTCAATACTTGATTTTCGCCAGTCCAAGTAATTAAGATGAAAAAAAACCATTCGATACTTCCAGAGGGCATTTCTCAAAATTTTATTTAGTTCATTTTAACAAAAGTGAACATAATATAAGTTTGAAAAAGGCCTGTATTATGTCTCATGTCCGTGTTACATGGAACATTTCCGCAGGCCTGGGAAATTCAAACCATACCCAGTGACGTAAGTGCCAAAAGTGGGGTCATGGAACCAAACATTGTCACATGGATGCTAAATGCATGATTTGTGGTGGAACCATCACGCCAAGGACGCAGTCCCGAGAGAAGATTCCAATAAATTTATGCGCAAACGTGGGGCAATCATAACCAATTTCTGGGAATGCCTTCACGCAAAAAGTTTGAATTCCCTGCAAATTGATGACGGAAATTCCATCGATCCCAGATTCGACGGTAGAAATTATTCAAACGCTCAAATTTCGAAACCGGTTACCGGTCGAGCGCACATACCCACCACACACAAACAAATTTTGCCGCTCGTCAACGGGTAGCAAGCTTCTTCTTCTTGGCATTACATCCCCACTGGGACATTGTCGCCTCGCAGCTTAGTGTTATTACACTTCACATTTAACGGAGGTTTCCTAGTTACCATTTTGCATTCGTATATCATGAGGCTAAACGATGATACTTTTATGCCCAGGAAGTCGAGACAATTTCAATCGAAAATTGTCTAGACCGGCACGGAATCGAACCCAGCCACCCTCAGCATGGTCTTGCTTTGTAGCCGCGCATCTTACCGCACGGCTAAGGAGGCCCCAAGGTAGCAAGACTTCGTAAATTCCAATTTTCCAATGTACCTGACATGCAAACATCGCTGCTGGTAGACCAAATTTCTCTTCTCAAAATAAGGTTTATACCCATGTCCCAACGGAAAATAACGTCATGTTGCCGATTCAGGTAGTATGACTGCCTGATTTTGATTTTTAACTGAACAATTGCATCACATGATTGATGCAATGTTCAAAGCAAATACCATTCCTGAAGCTATTCAGGTTGGTATAAAGTACACAAAAAATTGTTATCGGACTCCGTTTAATGGATCTAAATAATTGTGTGAAAGTTCTAAATAATGCCTGCTCTAAAGGGTAAGGAAGATGAATTATTCTTCCTTTCAGTTCATAATGCATATTGCCATTATAACTGAAACGTATTTAAAACCAGGACTCTCCAAAAAGAGATCCAAACTATTTTATCTACAGAAATGATCGTCTTGACAGCGCCTGTGGTTGCCATTGTCATTAATAGACGTATCAAAAATAAATTATTTTCTTCGATTGAAACCAAAGTTTTGAAACCTTGGAGTTTCTGTTGAAACAAATTTTGACATTTTCCTTCATTGCAGCCACTTGCCTTTTCAATGCAATGGGCAGCAAAAGAATTTGTTGAAAGCTGATCTTCAAATTCTGACTCGCAACAAATCAAAATTCTTCGTAATTGGTGACTTCAATGCCAAACACCGTTCATGGATAATTCTCAAAGCAATTCCAATGGTAAAATTTATTTGAAGATTGTTCTGCGGAGTATTATACTATTCAATATCCCAATGGACCAACTTGTTTTCTTCCAGTCGAAATCCTTCTCAATTCATTTAGTTTTAACGGATTCAAGTCAGCTGTGTGGCCAATTGGTAACTCATGCTGACTTTGACTCTGATCACCTTCCTGTGACATTTGAAATCTCAAGAAGATATAATCCAATCAGCTCTACTTTTAATTATCATAGAGCTGATTGGGATTTATATAAAACGTATATTTAAAAATATGAAAGCCCCGGGTGATGATGGTATTTTCTACATACTTATCAAAAAACTTCCTGAGAGCTCTTTATCCTTTTTGGTTAATTTATTTAACAAATGTTTTCATGGCATACTTTCAGATAAATGGAAAACGCCAAAGTTGTTCCAATTTTGAAGCCGGACAAAAATCCAGCTGAGGCTTAGTTATCCTAATCGTTGCTTTCTTCAATAAGCAAACTGTTTGAAAGATTATTTAAATAGAATGATGGTTCATAATAATGACAATTCTATTTTTGCTGATGACAATTTGGTTTTCGCCATGGGCATTCAACCACTCATCAGTTATTAAGAGTTACGAACTTAATTCGCTCAACAAATCTGAAGGATATTCGACTGAGTGTTTCTTCTTGATATAGAGAAAGCATTTGACAGTGTTTGCATGAAGGTTTGATTGTAAAATTGATGAATTTTAATTTTCCTCTGTACATCATTAAACTGATCCAAATTATTTATCAGATCGTGCTGCAGGTAAAATATCGAATACTAAATCTGATAGATTACCTGTAAGGGCTGGTGTCCCCGGCAGCATACTGGGGCCCATATTGTATAACATTCTCACTTCTGACTTACCTGATTTACCACCAGGGTGTCAAAAATCTTTTGTTGCATTATAGGCCTTTTCAGCAAGGGCGAAGCCTTCGTGTCATTGTAGTAGATTGCAAAAAGTTTGGATATTTTCTCCACTTACTTTGCAAAATGGAAAATTTCCCTGAATGCTTCCAAAACTCAGCTTATAATTTTCCCACATAAGCGAGCTTCTTTATTTGAAACCTTCTAGCAGACATATTGTCACTATGAATGGGTTCCATAATTGGTCTAGCGAAGCTAAATATTTGGGACTTCTGCTAGATCAAAAATTAACTTTTAAAATCACATTGAAGGCCTTCAAGCCAAATGTACAAATATATTAAGTGCCTATATCCACTTATAAAGAAAATCAAAACTTTGTCTTAAGAACAAACTTTTGATTTACAAACAAATTTTAGACTCAGTTATGTTGTACGCAATATGGACTAGTTGTGCAATAACAGAAAAGGCACTTCAGAGGATTCAAAATAAAATTCTGAAAATGATTCTGAAGTTGCCTCGTGGTATAGTACCAATGAACTTCATAGAATTTCTAATATTGAGACATTGCAACAAATGTCCAACAAAATAATTTCCAATTTTAGACAATAACTCCTTGTACCCTTAATATAAAATAGGTTAAGTTTAGTTAAGTTGAAAACATTGAATCTACATGGTTCAATTCAACCAGAGGAAAAATTCTAACTGCCAGGCGTTGAAATGTATTAATAAACTAAAAGCGTAACATAGCAAATAAGGATGATAGTGTTAAGAAAACACGGAACACCTAGCCTAAGAGATGAATGCATGTATTAGATAATTAGCAAATAAAAATTAGTTAAAAAAAAAATTGTGAGAAATCGAAGTGAGAAAACAGCGTTTGAAAGTACAAATTATAAACCTCTGGCATGATCCTTCAAAAGGACGTTTTTGAATTACTTTTGAATCGAATTACAAACAGTAATGTTTTTGATACTATTACATCGATAAATACGAAATTTATCAACACATTTCTTTGAAAATCAATGGATCTATGTAAGTTACTCCACTGTTTTCCTTCAAAATAACCGCAATGTTTTTTTTATCTTTATTTGTTTTTTTTAATTTTAGATTGTTGAACACCGCGTTCTTTGTTTTATCAAAGTAGCGCGATAATACGTGTAAGTAATTATTATGATCAAGGGCGAACTCAGTCGAGTGACAGGAGCGGAATTTGAATCCCACACGATGAGAGTAAAAATTGTGTGTCCCATCTGAATATGAAAATATAATAACGATATAATATAAAAAAACTATTTACAAATAGAATTAGAAGAAAATGCCATTAAAAAACTGTTTTTAGTTTTAAAATTAAGCATTTATTCAGCATTTCGGGGAGTCTCTGTTTCGACTGTCTTCCAGTGTGGTTGAGTTTTGCGCTCTACTTTGTGCGGTGATTCGCCTAAAAGAGAAAAAATAGAACCAGTGCAGTGAAACAGCTGAGCGATGCGGAGCGTGTCCAAGCCCTCATAAAGCAGAATATTAGCAAGAGGAATTCTTTTGCTTGGACGCGTTCGCACACACACTCGCGTGAGTTTGTCACCGACACAAGAGTGTTATCAGAATAATTGAAATTTTATGAGTATGATTTTCTTACAAAGCAGATTAGCTATCAACTTAATTGAACAATTATTATGTTTATGAATTATTTTATCTATCAAATAAAAATTAGTTCCAGCTCTAGAACCCTTCCCCAAGCATTAATTCATCTGATAGACCAGGAAATATTTCCCCGAGGAGTATAGTAAATTAATTCCATCATGGGAATGGTGATTCATAAAACTGAATTTTCGGCAAGATATTTTACTGTTTAATTAAGTTTATATTGAGTTTAGTTTCAAAAATTGATTCTTGAGAAACAAATTAGCAGTGTTACTAAAATAAGGAAACATTTTGGTCGAAAATTTCCTCTGAGACGTCTTACTGGCATTTCCGAAGAAGTTTATCCTGAACAGTAGTTCCTCCCAAGGGTTCTTCTGGGATACCTTGGTAGTTTGGTCGAAAATTCCATACATGATTTATTGATTTAACTCAATATTCTATCTAGACCTGCGCGCGATTGAAATTTTATCGACGGTGAGGCGTGATAGATCATTTTTCACTCAGTAGCAGTGGCGTGGTGGTGATTAGCGGCGGCGTGAGTCAGCGTGAATCAATTTCATGCATTACAAGTTTTCCGGAATTTATCTGATGTTCTCCAGGAATTCCTCCGAAAGTTTCTCCGGGAATTCCTACGGAGTTTTCCAGATATTTCTCTGAAATTTTCTAGGAATTCCTTTGAAGTTCCTTCAGAAATTCTCCGAAGATCCTCTAGGAGTTTATCAGCGAATTTTACAAATTTTCTGAACATCCATCTTGAATTATAGCCAATATTTCTTAGTTAATCCTTCCAAATATACCTCTAAATTCCATTATTTCTCGAATTTTTTAGCAATTCACTTAGGAATTCTCTAGAAATTTCCATATCCCTTTCTCAGAACTTCCACCAGAAAATCATGCAGAAATTCCCATGTAAACTCCTCCGCGCATTCTCTGAGTTCTCCAGAAATTCCATCAAGATCTCTACATTAATTACTTGAGGTCTTTCCGAAATTCTCATTGAATTTTTTAGAAACTCACGTGGAAGCCCTTGATACTACGCCCCGGAATTCTTCCGAAATTCCTGCAAGAACTCTCCCGGAAAATTGTTACCGTTTTTTTCTTCGGGAATTTCTTCACGGTAATACTGAATACTCATTTTAGGAGTACTTTTCAATCACTTCTGAGAATACTCTATACGTCAGATCATGCGTACTTCTAGTTATTAGCAAGGGAGTATTTTTCACGCTTTTCATGGTATGCGGATGAAATTCAAAATGCGTAAAAGAAGTGTATCGAAAGAAAAGAAAAATTTCAAACACGCAACTTCATAGTTCAATCGTTAGTTTTTTAAATGTTGTATGTGACGTTGTGATACGACGGTTTGGCTTATCAAGGAAGTATGTAATGTTGATATTTTCCAATCTATTAAAATCTAATAGAAGAATCTTGTTGTCCATCTGCATGGGTTAGGAATTGTGAGCCAGCACAACTCCCGCGCACCTTCTTTATCTTGTCAGGAACAGGATGTAGATTCCGAAAAGACCGATTCATATGAATCTCATCTGAACTGGTTGACCATCCGTGGTCGCACCGCTGTCCTGCTTAAACGCCGGTACATCAAGAAGCACAAATCTGAGCTTGCTCCGTTACTCGGATTTGTCTTCAAGAGGTCCAAGGAATTCGTTTCAGCTGACAATGGCGTTCAGGTATCTAAAGAGTATCGTCAACGATAACCGCTTCAGTCGCGGTCTTCGCCAAGCTACTATCCGAAGTACTACCATGCTTTTCTGCGACCACCGCGACCAGGTTCGACGGAGAACAACCCATCTGCCACTTGTACTGCCCCGGCCCAAAAGAGTTGAGTAAGGCTGAGGGTGCCGGAAAAAGCTGATAAGTTGAGAACGAGGTTGAGATGTAGTAGTTATTAATTAAAAAAAGTTCTGTTGGAATGGCTGTTCTATGTTTTTTTATCGAAATAAACTAATTTGAGAAACCTTACGACTTTTGAAAACAAATCTGTGCATGTAACATGAAGGGTAAAAGTACACATTTTAATTCTCTTAAGAGTAAAATTACACACTTTTACTTGTCGACAAGGAGTAAAAAGTATGCCTATTTTGACTATGAGTAGTATACTCTAAATGAGTAAAACCAAATATACCCTTGGGAGTAGTTCCACTTTTCCAGGATTATGCGTACTTTATAGTCCTAAAAGAGTATATTCGTTACCGTATTTTGTGCAAATTCATCTGGCTACAAAATTAAATTTCGCCAAAACTAGTGTTGGAAATACTCGCTTCACGAGTAAGAAAAGAGTTTTATTTACCAGATATGCCACATTGCGCAAATCTACTGCCTGCATTTTTTAGCGCTTGATTTGTTCGCGTGTACGGGCAGACCAATGACAAAAGCAGGAGTATTTTTTCACGAGTAAAATCACGATCGCGAGTATTTGCGGTTACTTCGAATAAAATGATAAATTTCACACAAACACAAAACAACACTCAAAATAATTTTCACTTAGAAGCTACTTGAAAACATATGCAGATATTTTCCATGTAGTCTCGGGTTAGTGAGGCGCAGGAAAAATGGAGCAGAACGATATGCGGAGGTTTTAGAGTCTGTCAATGGCGTGCGGAGAAAGAAGCGCCATCTCCCGTCATGTGCAATGACCAACAAGGAATTTGCTGAAGATAAAACTGAAGTGGCTGCCAGGTGGAAGCAACACTCTGAGACTTTGTTGAATGGAGGAAGTGACGGTGGTCGGAACAGAATATTAGTGACGATGGACAAGCTGTGGTTAAAAAAGCTGTCAAAGAGCTGAAAAACAATAAGGCTGCGGGAAGGACCAGCTCCCGGCTGAACTTCTCAAACATGGCAGTGAGCAGCTTTATGAAGTTCTGCACCATATTATGTCGAAAATATGGGAAGACGAGGAAATGCCTGCTAGCTGGTTGACGCCTCATTTGCCTCTCTCTTAAGAAAGGGCACAGACTGGAGTGCGCCAATTACCGAGGAATAACCTCCTTAATTCGGCGTACAAAATTATGTCCCGTATTCTGTTCAACAGATTGAGACCGCTTGAAGAGTCCTTCGTCGGCGAATACCAAGCAGGTTTTCGTGAGGGCCGATCAACGACGGATCAAATGTTACCCTGAGACAAATCCTTGATAAATTCCGGGAGTACAACTTGCAGACACATCATCTGTTTATTGATTTCAAGGCGGCGTACGATTCAGTGAAACGGAATGAATTATGGCAAATTATGCTTGAACATGGTTTTCCGGCGAAACGGCTGATTCGTATAACGTTGGACGGATCGAAATCAATGTAAGGGTTTGGATGAAATATCGACGTCATTTGTTACCTTAGATGGATTAAAGCAGGGTGATGCACTCTCGAACCTACTGTTCAATATAGCGCTCGAGGAGCGATTAGAAGAGCTGGTGTGCAAAGAAGCGGTACCATTATTACCAAAATCGCATATGTCTCTGGGATTTGCGGACGATATCGATATTATCGGAATTGATCGCCGTGCCGTGGAAGAGGCTTTGCGCTTTTAAGAGGGAGACAGCGAGGATTGACTCCGATCAATACCAGCAAAAGAAGTACATGGTCGCTGGCAATCAACGGGTTCATTAGTGGTGGTGGTAGCGAAAGTGCTGGATGGTGAAAAATTTGAAGTGGTAGAAGAATTTGGTATCTTGGAACATTAGTGACGTGCGATAATGATGTTACCCGCGAGGTGAAAAGGCGTATTGAGCTGCAAATAGAGCTTATTAGGGACTTCGTAACCAGCTTAATCCCGTAGTCTGCAAACGAAAAAAAACTCGCGCTGTATACTACTCGATTCTTCCGGTGAGCTTTATACGGCCATGAGATAGGCCGTTAAAGGAGGCTGATCGAAGAGCTCTCGAGTGTTTGAGCGTAGGTGCTGCAGACAATACTCGGCGGTAAACAGGAGAACGGTATCTGGCGGCGTCGCATGAATCACGAATTGTACCAGGTGTATGGGCTGATATTATTGCTTATACAACACGGCAGACTACGGTGGCTGGTCACGTTGTTCGTATGCCGGAAGAACGTCAAGCGAAGATAATATTTAGTAGAGAACCGGAAGAGGCCGCAGGCTTCGTGGAAGGCCGCGTACACGATGGCTTTTGCAGTTGAAGAGGACCTGAGGGCGCTCAATGTTCAGGGCGACTGGCCCAGGATCGAGTCCAGTGGAGAAGGATACTCCATTCGGCGTAGGTTCATCGAAGAGCTGTAGCCCATCAAGTATCAAGTAAGTCTCGGGTGTAAAAGTTAAATGATTCATTAGTGATGGCACTCATTATTCTTAATTCACTAGAAAATACAATATAATTTAAGTGAATTTTCGTTTGGCCATGTACTTGAATTTTAAGTGAAACTTCGATATTTTGTTTCTCTATAATATCCCTGTTGTTAATATCCCGTCCACTAGAAGCGAACGAGGCAAAAAAGGATTAGAAAGTTAATTCACTCAAACTTTTTTTTTGCAAATCGTTCTCATAATGCTTCTGCAAAATGTTTCATTAGCGATTGTTAATAAACATACATTTCGCTCTGAGAACTCCACTCATATATTTTTCATACATTCATTTTGAGTAAAATTCACTAGAAGAGTATATAGATATTATTTTCAATGTTTTCTAATGAATTTCACTCACATTTTTATTAAGATGTATATGTGATTTGAGTAAGTTTTATTTGATTCCAGTAAGGCCGATGAAAGTTTCGATTTTTTGATTTTCAAAATAACGTCTGACATCGATTTTCAAGTTCTGTTCATCAAACCCTATCGATAATCTTAGAATCGATTTTCGAATCCTACTCTTTAAGCCCGATCGATAGACATATTGCAAGGTTTCAGGTCAAACAATCACCATCTAGATTTTCGGTCCACCATATTGGATTTCAAAATGGCGTCGGATATCGATTTTCGAGTTTTACTGATCAAGCCCGATCGTTAGACACCCATATTGCATGGTTTTGCCTTTCTCGTACAACAAAGTTGTACCGAAAGGCTATCATTTCACTCCAAAATCTAACTTTTTACAGAAGTCTCCGAGACCCAAGATGTTATATATCAATTGACTCAGCTCATCGAACTGAACAAATATCTGTTTGTCCGTGTGTATGTGTGTGTGTGTGTGCACACGAAAACCACAAAAACATTAGCTACATTTTCATATAGTAATTCTTAACCGGTTTCCTCGCAACAAGTTGCATTCGACAGGGGACAAAGCCTTGTTGATCACTACAGTCATACCCCCATGAGTCGATATTGAAGGGACCATCGACTCATAAAAATATCGAGATGTGGAATAGAAAATCTTCGGAAAGCTGTTTGAAGCTGTTCCCATCACAGTATCCCAGAAAATATTTTTCTATATGGCATAATTTGCTTCCGTGAGTCGATATCGAGTTATAGAACATTGATTCATGGAGGTTTAACTGTATTGAATTTGATAACGATCGACCATTGCGTTTAAAAGTTAATAAGAAAATGGAATGGAACTGTATCGCCATATAAGGTTGGTGTCCTGGCTATATGCGAGAAAGACAGTATCACCATCCGATGAATTAAGTTAGGTTTGTCATCAAATAATTGGTCCATTATGCCGCTATCTTGAATTTCGATCCGTCATCTTAGATTTCGAAATTACGTTGGACATCGATTTTCGAATTCTACTCATTAAGTCCGATCGACAGACACCCATATTGCATACTTTCAGGCCAAATATTTGGTCCATAAGGCCGCCATTTCAATTTTTGATCCGCCATCTTGGATTTCAAAATGTCGTTAGACATGGATTTTCGAGATCTACTTATCAAGCCCGATCGATAAACACCCACATTGCCTGGTTGAAAGTAAAAAAAAATGGTGCATATGGCCGCCGTCTAGAATTTCGGTTCACCACCTTGGATTTCAAAATGGCATCGGACATCGATTTATGAGTTCTACTCATCAAACCAGTACGATAGACACCCATATTGCATACTTTCAGGTCAAACAATTGATCCATTCAAGAATGGCATCTTGAATTTCGAACCGCCATCTTGGACTCCAAAATGGCTCCAATACTCAATTTTCGAGTTCTACTCATCAAGCCTGATCGACAGACATCTATATTGCAAGGATTCAGGTCAAATAATTGGTCCATATGACCGCCATCTTGAATTTCGGTCCGCCATCTTGGATTTAAAATGCAGTCGAACATCAATTTTCGATTTCCACTTATCAAGCCCGATCGACAGACACCCATAATGCATGGTTTCAGGTCAAACAATTTGTCCATATTGCCGCCATATTTAAATTCGGTCCGCCATCTTGTATTTAAAAAAGGCGTCAGACATCAATTGTTCAAGTTCTACTCATCAAACCCGATCGATAGACACCCATATTTAAGGGGGGTCCCGTAGCGTAGTTGGCTACACGTTCGCCTTATAAGCGAATGGTCATGGGTTCGATTCCCAGCCCCTCCACCAATCCTTCGTCAGTCGCCGATCCGCAGCCCATACGGTGGCGTTTTGGGGAACGCGCCTTACCGTCGCGGCTGCCAGATGACGACTGACAACTTGTTCTTTTCGGAGGCATTCTTCCAACGTTACCCGGACTTAATGGCAACCAAACAATGCAACGATCATTGGATAGACGACATGGACAAAACGGACACAATGGACTCACGACAAGGTGAACTGGCAACGACAACAATAACGAATAATGGATATCTAAAAATAGATTCTGTGTGGATTCTGTACAGCAGAATACCATAGTAGATCTCGGCACAGTAGCGGTCAAGAACACAGAGTGCCTACCAAATAAATATACGAATAAAAAAAAAAAAAAAGACACCCATATTTCATAGCTTCAGGTCAAAAAATTGGTCCATATTGCCGCCGTCTTGAATTTCTGTCCGCCATATTGGATTTCAAAGCGGCGTCGGATATTGATTCTCGATTTTACTCGTCAAGCTCGATCGATAGACACGCATATTACATGGTTTCACGTCAAATAATTGGTCCATATGGCCGCTATATTGAATTTCGGTCCGCCATCTTGGATTTCAAAATGGCATCGGACATCGATTTACGAATTCTACTCATCAAACCCGATCGATAGACACCCATATTGCATGGTTTCACGTCAAATAATTGGTCCATATGACACCCATCTTGAATTTCGGTCCGCCATCTTGGATTTCAAAATGGCATCGGACATCGATTTATGAGTTCTACTCATCAAACCCGATCGATAGACACCCATATTGCATGGTTTCACGTCAAATAATTGGTCCATATGGCCGCCATCTTGAATTTCGGTCCGCCATCTTGGATTTCAAAATAACGTCGGACATCGATTTTCAAGTTCTACTCATCAAACCCGATCGATAGACACCCATATGGCATGGTTTCACGTCAAATAATTGGTCCTTATGGCCACCATCTTGAATTTTGGTCCGCCATCTTGGATTTCAAAATGAAATCGGACATCGATTTCCGAGTTCTACTCATCAAACCCGATCGATAAACACCCATATTGCATGGTTTCACGTCAAATAATTGGTCCATATGGCCGCCATCATGAATTTCGGTCCGCCATCTTGGATTCCAAAATGGCATCGGACATCGATTTCCGAGTTCTACTCACCAATCCCGATCGATAGACACCCGTATTGCATGGTTTCTTGTCAAATAATTGGTCCATATGGCCGCCATCTTGAATTTTGGTCCGCCATCTTGGATTTCAAAATGGCGTCGGACAACGATTTTCGAGTTCTTCTCATCAAACCCGATAGATAAATACCCATATTGCATGTTTTCACGTCAAATAATTGGTCCACATGGCCGCCATCTTGAATTTTGGTCCGCCATCTTGGATTTCAAAATAGAATCGGACATCGATTTTCGAGTTCTTCTCATCAAACCCGATCGATAGACACCCATATTGCATGGTTACACGTCAAATAATTGGTCCATATGGCCGTCATCTTGAATTTCGTTTCGCCATCTTGGATTCCAAAATGGCATCGGACATCGATTTCCGAGTTCTACTCATCAAGCCCGATCGATAGACACCCATATTGCATGGTTTCTTGTCAAATAATTGGCCCATATGGCCGCCATTTTGAATTTTGGTCCGCCATCTTGGATTTCAAAATGACGTCGGACATCGATTTCCGAGTTCTACTCATCAAACCCGATCGATAGACACCCATATTGCATACTTTCCGGTCAAACAATTGGTTCATATGGCCGCCATCTTGAATTTCTTTTCGCCATCTTGGATTTCAAAATGGCGTCTGGCATTACGGTCTATACAATAATATATGTAATTATATTTGGGTGGCTTTATATTTTTATATTAATTTTTCATTCCGGGGAACTTATTATAGACTTATAGCACGTTTGATAGGAGACTCAACTGTACTTTCGAACTTACTGGGGCACCGTAGTGCACGGTGTGGCTCACCGTGGTGTATTATACACCGAAACACGGTGTTCAGCTCGATCTCCCCGGTGATTTTTGACAACGCACGGTGCACGGTGCTGCGTGCACCGTACACCGAAAATCACCGGGAAGAATGACATCCCTGCCTCTGACTCCATGAGGGCGGGCGCTGTGTTGATATGACTTCAATTTGGTTTGCACTCATGTAATGATAGTGGATTGAGCGCGCTCGTCTGAGTCAATGAGGGTGAAGCGCTGTGTCAATATGACTTCAATTTAGGTTGCACTTATGTGATGATGATAGTGGATTGAGCGCTCGTCTGAGTCCAATGAGGCGGGCGCAGTTTCGATATGAGTTCAATTTGGTTGCACTTATGTGTTGATAGTGGATTGAGAGCTCGTCTGAGTCCATGAGGGCGGTAGTAGCACAGTAGCATTTTGAGTTCAATTAGGTTTCTCTAAGGAGATAGTAGATTGAGCGCTCGTTTGAGTCAATGAGTACGGGCGCAGTGTCAATATGAGTTTAATTTGGTTGCACTTATGTGATGATAGTTCATTGAGCGCTCGTCTGAGTCAATGAGGGCTTGCGCAGTATCGATATGAGTTCAATTTGGTTGCACTTATGTGATGATTGGGGATTGAGTGCTCGTCTGAGTCAATGAGGGTGGGCGCAGTGTTGATATGAGTTCAATTTGATTGCACTTATGCGTTGATAATGGATTTAGCGCTCGTCTGAGTCCATGAGGGTGGGCTCTGTGTCGATTTGACTTCAATTTGGTTGCACTTATGTGATTATAGTGGATTGAGCGCTCGTCTGAGTCAATGAAGGTGGGAACAGTGTCGATTAGACTTCAATTTGGTTGCACTTATGTGATGATAGTGGATTGAGCGCTCGTCTGAGTCCATGAGGGTGGGCTCTGTGTCGATATGACTTCAATTTGGTTGCACTCATGTGATGATAGTGGATTGAGCGCTCGTCTGAGTCAATGAGGGCTTGCGATTATAGTGAATTGAGCGCTCGTCTGAGTCAATGAGGGTGGGCGCTGTGTTGATATGAGTTTATCTTGGTTGCACTCATGTGACGATAGTGGATTGAGCGCTCGTATGAGTCCATGAGGGCGAGCACAGTAGCATTTTGAGATCAATTAGGTTTCTCCAAGGAGATAGTGGAATTAGCGCTCCTCTGACTCCATGAGGGCGGGCGCTGTGTCGATATGACTTCAATTTGGTTGCACTCATGTAATGATAGTGGATTGAGCGCTCGTCTGAGTCAATGAGGGCGAGCGCTGTGTCAATATGGCTTCAATTTGGTTGCACTTATGTGATGATAGTGGATTGAGCGCTCGTCTGAGTCAATGAGGGCGGGCGCAGTTTCGATATGAGTTCAATTTGGTTGCACTTATGTGTTAATAGTGGATTAAGAGCTCGTCTGAGTCCATGAGGGTAGTAGTAGCACAGTAGCATTTTGAGTTCAATTAGGTTTCTCTAAGGAGATAGTAGAATGAGCACTCGTCTGAGTCCATGAGGGTGGGCGCTGTGTCGATATGACTTCAATTTGGTTGCACTCATGTGATGATAGTGGATTGAGCGCTCGTCTGAGTCAATGAGGGCTTGCGCAGTATCGATATGAGTTCAATTTGGTTGCACTTATGTGATGATTGGGGATTGAGTGCTCGTCTGAGTCAATGAGGGCGGGCGCAGTGTCGATATGAGTTCAATTTGATTGCACTTATGCGTTGATAATGGATTTAGCGCTCGTCTGAGTCCATGAGGGTGGGCTCTGTGTCGATTTGACTTCAATTTGGTTGCACTTATGTGATGATAGTGCATTGAGCGCTCGTCTGAGTCCATGAGGGCGGGCACAGTAGCATTTTGAGTTCAATTTGGTTTCTTCAAGGAGATAGTAGAATAAGCGCTCGTTTGAATCCTTGGGGGCGGTTGCAGTACCGATATGAGAACAATTTGGTTAAACTTATGTGTTGATAGTGGATTGAGCGCTCGTCTGAGTCAATGAGGGCGGGCGCAGTGTCGATATGAGTTCAATTTGGTTGCACTCATGTGATGATAGTGGATTGAGCGCTCGTCTGAGTCAATGAGGGCGGGCGCAGTGTCGATATGAGTTCAATTTGGTTGCACTTAGGTGATGATAATGGATTGAGCGCTCGTCTGAGTCAAGAGGGTGGGCGCAGTATCGATATGAGATCAATTTGGTTGCACTTATGTGATGATAGTGGATTGAGCGCTCGTCTGAGTCAATAAGGGCGGGCGCAGTGTCGATATGAGTTCAATTTGGTTGCACTTAGGTGATGATAGTGGATTGAGCGCTCGTCTGAGTCAAGAGGGTGGGCGCAGTATCGATATGAGATCAATTTGGTTGCACTTATGTGATGATAGTGGATTGAGCGCTCGTCTGAGTCCATGAGGGCGGGCGCAGTTTCGATATGAGTTCAATTTGGTTGCACTTATGTGATGATAGTTCATTGAGCGCTCGTCTGAGTCCATGAGGGCGGGCACAGTAGCATTTTGAGTTCAATTTGGTTTCTTCAAGGAGATAGTAGAATAAGCGCTCGTTTGAATCCTTGGGGGCGGTTGCAGTACCGATATGAGAACAATTTGGTTAAACTTATGTGTTGATAGTGGATTGAGCGCTCGTCTGAGTCAATGAGGGCGGGCGCAGTGTCGATATGAGTTCAATTTGGTTGCACTTATGTGATGATAGTGGATTGAGCGCTCGTCTGAGTCAATAAGGGCGGGCGCAGTGTCGATATGAGTTCAATTTTGTTGCACTTATGAGATGATAGTGGATTGAGCGCTCGTCTGAGTCAATGAGGGCGGTCGCAGTATCGATATGTGTTTAATTTGGTTGCACTTATGTGATTATAGTGGATTTAGCGCTCGTCTGAGTCAATGAGAACGGGCGCAGTGTCGATATGAGTTCAATTTGGTTGCACTTATGTGTTGATATTAGGGGTCCTCCTAAGCCGTGCGGTAAGACGCGCAGCTACAAAGCAAGACCATGCTGAGGGTGGCTGGGTTCGATTCCTGGTGCCGGTCTAGGAAATTGTATCGTCTTCCCTGGGCATAAAAGTATCATCGTACTAGCCTCATGATATACGAATGCAAAAATGGTAACCTGGCTTAGAAACCTCGCAGTTAATAACTGTGGAAGTGCTGAATGAACACTAAGCTGCGAGGCGGCTCTGTCCCAGTGTGGTGATGTAATGCCAATAAGAAAAAGAAGAAGATGTGTTGATAGTGGAGGGATGATAGTGGATTGAGCGCTCGTTTGAGTCCGTGAGGGCGAGTAGCACAGTAGCATTTTGAGTTCAATTAGGTTTCTAAGGAGATAGTAGAATTAGCGCTCGTCTGAGTCCGGAAGTGGGTGGGCGCTGTGTCGATATGACTTTAATTTGGTTGCACTAATGTAATGATAGGGGATTGAGCGCTCGTCTGAGTCAATGAGGGCGGGCGCAGTATCGATATGAGTTCAATTTGGTTGCACTTATGTGATGATTGTGGATTGAGTGCTCGTCTGAGTCAATGAGGGCGGGCAAAGTAGCATTTTGAGTTTAATTTGGTTTCTCTAAGGAGATAGTAAAATGAGCGCTCGTTTGAATCCTTCGGGCGGTTGCAGTGCCGATTTGAGTTCAATTTGGTTGCACTTATGTGATGAAAGTGCATTGAGTGCACGTCTGAGTCAATGAGTGCGGGCGCAATGTCGATATGAGTTCAATTTGGTTGCTTCATGTGATGATAGTGGATTGAGCGCTCGTCTGAGTCAATGAGAGTGGGCACAGTATCGATATGATTTCAATTTGTTTGCCCTTATGTGATGATAGTGGATTGAGCGCTCGTCTGAGTCAATGAGGGCGTTCAGTGTCGACATGAGTTCAATTTGGTTGCACTTATGTGATGATAGTGGATTGAGCGCTCGTCTGAGTCAATGAGGGCGGGCGCAGTATCGATATAAGTTCAGTTTGTTTGCACTTATGTGATGATAGTGGATTGAGCGCTCGTCTGAGTCCATGAGGGCGGGCACAGTAGCATTTTGAGTTAAATTTGGTTTCTCTAAGGAGATAGTAAAATGAACGCTCGTTTGAATTCTTGGGGGCGGTCGCAGTGTCGATATGAGATCAATTTTGTTGTACTTATGTGATTATAGTCGATTGAGCGCTCGTCTGAGTCCATGAGGTCGGGAACAGTAGCATTTTGAGTTTAATTTGGTTTCTCTAAGGAGATAGTAAAGTGAGCGCTCGTTTGAATCCTTGGGCGGTCGCAGTGTCGATGTGAGATCAATTTGGTTGCACTCATGTGATGATAGTGGATTGAGTGCACGTCTGAGTCAATTAGGGCGGGCGCAATGTCGATATGAGTTCAATTTGGTTGCACTTATGTGATGATAGTGGATTGAGCGATCGTTTGAGTCAATGTGGGTGGGCGCTGTGTCGATATGACTTCAATTTGGTTGCACATATGTGATGATAGTGGATTGAGTGCTCGTCTGAGTCAATGAGGGCGGGCGCAGTATCGATATGAGTTCAATTTGGTTGCACTTATGTGATGATAGTGGATTGAGCGCTCGTCTGAGTCCATGAGGGCGGGCACAGTAGCATTTTGAGTTAAATTTGGTTTCTCTAAGGAGATAGTAAAATGAGCGCTTGTTTGAATCCTTGGGGCGGTTGCAGTGTCGATATGAGTTTGGTTGCACTCATGTGATGACCCAGACAACCACACATCGCATATGAATGTACGATTAAAATCGTTTACCGATCCAAATTTCATCAAAATCGCATTGTGGTGCGAAGCTCATCAGTTTATTTATAAATTTTCCCGCACAGTAGGCTATTTTGCGAGTTTATTCCAGCTTCATATGTTGACATCGCATATTCCTGCAAACAAACTCAAATGAAATCGGATTATCTGTCAAACAGAGTTTGTTATCACACACTACATCGTAATGTATAACGAACAAACTCGCATAAAAATCGTGCATATCGCAGAAACTACCGTGTAACGTCGGATAAGAAATACACATATATCGCCTCCTCTTTTGTTTGCAAAAAGCGTTTACGCGACTGGTAAGCAATAAAATTTGTGCGCATAGGCATCGCATAACAGAAAAACAATTCCATTATGCATGCATTCTGGTTGTCTGGGGATAGTGCATTGAGCGCTCGTCTGAGTCCATGAGGGCGGGCACAGTAGCATTTTGAGTTCAATCAGGTTTCTTCATGGAGATAGTAGAATGAGCGCTCGTTTGAATCCTTGGAGGCGGTCGCAGTGTCGATATGAGAAAAATGGGGTAAACTTTTGTGTTGATAGTGGATTGAGCGCACGTCTGAGTCAATGGAGGCGGGCCCAGTGTCGATATGAGATCAATTTGGTTGCACTCATGTGATGATAGTGGATTGAGCGCTCGTCTGAGTCAATGAGTGCGGGCGCAGTATCGATATGAGTTCAATTTGGTTGCACTCATGTGATGATAGTGGATTGAGTGCTCGTCTGAGTCCATGAGAGCGGGCTCAGTAGCATTTTGAGTTAAATTTGGTTTCTCTAAGGAGATAGTAAAATGAGCGCTCGTTTGAATCCTTGAGGCGGTCGCAGTGTCGATATAAGTTCAATTTGGTTGCACTCATGTGATGATAGTGGATTGAGCGCTCGTCTGAGTCCATGAGGGCGGGCACAGTAGCACTTTGAGTTCAATTAGGTTTCTTCATGGAGATAGTTGAATGAGCGCTCGTTTGAATCCTTGGGGGCGGTCGCAGTGTCGATATGAGAAAAATGGGGTAAACTTATGTGTTGATAGTGGATTGAGCGCAGGTCTGAGTCAATGGAGGCAGGCCCAGTGTCGATATGAGATCAATTTGGTTGCACTCATGTGATGATAGTGGATTGAGCGCTCGTCTGAGTCAATGAGTGCGGGCGCAGTATCGATATGAGTTCAATTTGGTTGCACTCATGTGATGATAGTGGATTGAGCGCTCGTCTCAGTCAATGAGGGCGGGCGAAGTATCGATATGAGTTCAATTTGGTTGCACTTATGTGATGATAGTGGATTGAGCGCTCGTCTGAGTCCATGAGGGCGGGCACAGTAGCATTTTGAGTTTAATTAGTTTTTTTAATGGAGATAGTAGAATGAGCGCTCGTTTGAATCCTTGGAGGCGGTCGTAGTGTCGATATGTGAACAATTTGGTTAAACAGGGGGGGTCCCGTAGTTGGCTACACATTCGCCTCATAAGCGAATGGTCATGGGTTCGATTCCCAGCCCCTCCACCAAAACCCTTGCCAGTCGTCAGAAGCGCAGTCCGTACGGTGGCGTTTTGGGGAACGCGCCTCACCGACACGGCTGCCTGATGACGACTGACAAAACTGTTCTTCTCGGAGGCATTCCTCCAACGTTCTTCGATTAATGGCAACCGAACAAAGCTACAATCACTGGATTCACCAAATGGACAAATGAACACAATGGACATGAACATATGGACTGGCAACGAACAATAATAACGAATTCTGGACATCTAAAAATAGATACTGTGTGGACTCTGTACAGCAGAGTACCACAGTGGATCACGGCACAGTAGCGGTTAAGAACACAGAGTGCCTACCTAGAGTGGTTCAACTTATGTGTTGGTAGTGGATTGAGCGCACGTCTGAGTCAATGGAGGCGGGCGCAGTGTCGATATGAGATCAATTTGGTTGCACTTATGTGATGATAGTGGATTGAGCGCTCGTCTGAGTCCATGAGGGCGGGCACAGTAGCATTTGGAGTTCAATCAGGTTTCTTCATGGAGATAGTAGAATGAGCGCTCGTTTGAATCCTTGGAGGCGGTCGCAGTGTCGATATGAGAAAAATGGGGTAAACTTTTGTGTTGATAATGGATTGAGCGCACGTCTGAGTCAATGGAGGCGGGCGCAGTGTCGATATGAGATCAATTTGGTTGCACTTATGTGATGATAGTGGATTGAGCGCTCGTCTATGTCAATGAGTGTGGGCGCAGTATCGATATGAGTTCAATTTGGTTGCACTTATGTGATGATAGTGGATTAACGCTCGTCTGAGCCCATGAGGGTGGGCGCTGTGTCGATATGAGTTCAAATTCAAATTCAAATCTCTAAAGAGATAGTAAAATGAGCGCACGTTTGAATCCTTGGGGCGGTCGCAGTGTCGATATAAGTTCAATTTGGTTGCACTCATGTGATGATAGTGGATTGAGCGCTCGTCTGAGTCCATGAGGGCGGGCACAGTAGCATTTTGAGTTCAATTAGCTTTCTCTAAGGCGATAGTAGAATGAGCGCTCGTTTGAATCCTTGGGGGCGGTCGCAGTGTCGATATGAGATCAATTTGGTTGTACTTATGTGGTGATAGTGTATTGAGCGCTCGTCTAAGTCCATGAGGCCGGGCGCTGTGTCGATATGACATCCATTTGGTTGCACTTATGTGATTATAGTGGATTGAGCGCTCGTCTGAGTCCATGAGGGCGGGCACAGTAGCATTTTGAGTTCAATATGGTTTCTCTAAGATGATAGTAGAATGAGCGCTCATTTGAATCCTTTGAGACGGTCGCAGTGTCGATATGAGATCAATTTGGTTGTACTAATGTGATGATAGTAGATTGAGCGTACGTCTGAGTCAATGAGGGCGAGCGCAGTGTCGATATGAGTTCAATTTGGTTGCTCTTATGGAACGTACACACAGTCAAGCAGTTTGACCAACAATGACTCCACCTCTCGTTTATTCAAACATCCATCAAGTTTTACCAACAGCGGAACGAACAATCAATTTATTCGACTAACAATATCACACACGAACGACCGAAGCGACAACCAGAGCACCAACCATCAAAAAATATATGGGGGTTTGTGCAACTTCACTACAAATGCTCAAACATGTTCGGCGAACCATGACTCCACCCCCGACAACTCAAACCAAAATCAAACCGTTTTAATTTTTTCCAACCGAGCCGCCAACTGTCAAATGGTTGTTCGAACAACTTCACATACGTGCAAACTAAGCAGCAACCGAAGTGTTTTCGTGGGGGCGGAGTCAATGTTCGTCAAACTGCTTGACTGGTGTGTACGTTGCATTATGTGATGATAGGAGATGAGTGCTCGTCTGAGTCCATGAGGGCGGGCACAGTAGCATTTTGAGTTCAATTTGGTTTCTCAAAGGAGATACAGTCGCGATTCGCTGGTTAGGCCAAGACCTCGGCCCAACTAACGAATTCTGTTTTTTAGTTGGGCCAACTGACAGCCATTTGAACACGTGTATTTTAACTTGAACATCACAAATGATGTCCATTGACGCCCAATCCCGTTTTCCGTGTTTACATTGAATTTTGACGTACGGTTGCTTTTTACTTGGGCCATGGCCCAACCAGCGGAGGCCAATCTAAAAAGTGACCCAAGTATTAAAATCCCAACCAGCGAATCCCGACTGTAGTAGAATGAGCGCTCGTTTGAATCCTTGGGGCGGTCGCAGTGTCGATATGAGATCAATTTGGTCGTACTGCTCGTCTGAGTCCATGAGGGCGGGCACAGTAGCATTTTAAGTTCAATTTGGTTGCTCTTATGTGATGATAGTAGATGAGCGCTCGTCTGAGTCCATGAGGGCGGGCACAGTAGCATTTTGAGTTCAATTTGGTTTCTTCAAGGAGATAGTAGAATAAGCGCTCGTTTGAATCCTTGGGGGCGGTTGCAGTACCGATATGAGAACAATTTGGTTAAACTTATGTGTTGATAGTGGATTGAGCGCTCGTCTGAGTCAATGAGGGCGGGCGCAGTGTCGATATGAGTTCAATTTGGTTCCACTTATGTGATGATAGTGGATTGAGCGCTCGTCTGAGTCCATGAGGGCGGGCACAGTAGCATTTTGAGTTCAATTATGTTTCTCTAAGGCGAAAGTAGAATGAGCGCTCGTTTGAATCTATGGGGGTGGTCACAGTGCCGATGTGAGATCAATTCATTTATTTTAATAAACCTAAAATTTATTTCCTATTTCAGCAATCGTACACTACTTTTTAATAACATTTACTAACCGTCTCATAGTTTTAATCCACAATAAATAGAAGTAGATTGTTAGAAACCCGGATAAAATTTAGAAAAAAAGTGATATTGTAAAGACCTCAGCTATTAGCAGCAGGACTTTGCGATTTCGTAGAAACCTCTTATAGTTGGGAAAATCATATTTGAAAAGAATTTTGCCTCTAATTGAATATTAAAAGGTTTTCTGGACTTGAAGATACAAAAGTTGAAAGTTTAATCATACATCGTGGAACCAATGCTAACAGAATCCTGAATTGGCATTAAAACATTTTCACTTGATTGAAAACTACCAAAAATATGTGAAGTGTGATAGTACGGTTGTTCAAGAAAAAACACGTTGAGGACATAGGAGGAGGAGGTCAAAATCTTCAAAAAAAATGTGGATTGCTCTAGTTATGAGTAGAGACATAAGCCATTGAACTAATTCTTTCATAAAAATAATTTATTTTTGATTAAAAAAGTTATGAAAATTTTCAATGAAATTGTTATGCGGATACATTCAGTACAAGCAAGCATGTATATATTTTCTACATGTCTTCCGAAAAAAAAACACAATTTCCATCGTGGTATACATGGGTAGACCCCCGTAAGATAATTCTCATTGCCACATGGTTAAATTCATCTACCCAAAATGAAGTTCAAACAAGTCAAAATTAAGTTCATTCCCTAAATTAAGTTAATTCCCTATCGTTGCTGGGGGAAGCCAAATTTTTGTCGAATGGGTCAGCCTGAGCTTTAGTATTTGATTTTAGTATTTGATTTTGCGTTCGATCATGTGTAGAAAAGTATCTGAATTCTAAGTTGTTTCCACCTAACGAAAGGTTTGAATAGATTCAAAAAACCTAAGTTTGAGATAAACCTTTTCAACCCAATTTTTAATTCCCCATCGAACTGCTATCGTTAGGTGGTTTACTTTTTCTGTTTCTGATATCATCGGGTGGAATGAGACAACTAAAACAACTCAAAAATTAGGTTGTTTGATCGATCCGTGTATAATAACCATATTTCATCATATTGCTTTTGGAAATGTTAATTTAAAATCAACAAATCTATTAACAAGAAAACAAAACCTTTTTTGTTTCTTTATTTTTGTATCTTTATTAAGAAGACATTCAGCCCTAGGCTGGCTCGACTCCAATAAATCTTTCTTAAATTCAATTACATGTAAAAAGTGAACAGTACTGTCCATGATATCATGATTGACGTAATAAACTTTCAAAATTTCAGCTAATTTAACTTACTTTCGCATTTACTACGGTAATTCAATCGTTGTAACATCGATAAGTTGCATGTCTCAAACCTCATTTAAGTTTTTACGGGTAAATTGTTTAAGATTTGCGACATTTGTCTTCAAGTAATTCCAAATATCAACTATAAAATCATGGGCAGATTAAGTACCCAACATTTTATATTAAATATTCAAAAATAGCAAAGTTCATTTAATCATCGTACAATGTTCTGTGAAATTGTTCTGTAACATACCAACAATCGAGCGATCAGAACCAATTTCCAAATCGAATGTCGAATGTCGTAGGTGTATTTTCCTATAAATTTTGACTCAAAGCCCCATAAAAACATCTAATCAAATGCGCAGCTTATGCTACAAGCGATTGAGCTGAAATTTTGAGGGATTGATATTCTCACCATAAGACACAATCCAAGGGGGGTGGGGGGGGCGTGGAATTCGACAACTTTTTGTTTCCTTTCAAAATTTGGGCGCGGCGTTCATAGTGACTTGAGCGCTTGCTAGAGCCCTATGATGGCAAACACAGCACGAGTTTGAGTCTAAATATGTTGCACTGAGACGTTCATAGTGACTTGAGCGCTCGCCAGAGTCCCATGAGAGCGGACACATCATGAATTTAAGTACAAAATTGTTACTCTGAGACGTTCATAGTGAATTCAATACCTAATTTCCATAACGACTTATCTGCTTTTGTAAATAAAGATTAAACGTCGATTTGACGAATCTGATGGCACTTCCACGCTAAGCATTACCATCTACACGTAGTGAAGGCTTCGGCTACCTGTTATGGTGTTGGTTTGCGTGGGAGTGCCATTCGATTCGTCAAATCGACGTTTGAATCTTTGTTTACAAAACCAGATAAGTCGTTTTGAAAATTTGTTATTTAATTGAGTGCCCCCCAGAGTCCCATAAGGGCGGACACAGCATTATTACTCTGATTCGTTCATAGTGACTTGAGCGCTTATCAGAGTCCCATGAGGGCGAACACAGCATAAGTTTGAGTCTAAATCTGTTGCACTGAGACGTTCATAGTGAATTGAGCGCTCGCCAGAGTCCCATAAGGGGGGAAAACAACATGAATTTGAGAACAAGATTGTTACTCTGAGACGTTTATAGAGAATTGAGCGCTCGCCAGAGCCCCATGAGGGCGGATACATCATGAGTTTGAGTTCAAAACTGTTGCCTTGAGACGTTCATAGTGTCTTGAGCCCTCGCTAGAGCCCCACGAGGGCATGATTCTGATTAGATTTGATAACAGTTTGGTTACTCGGTTGCTAGGTTACTAGGTGCTCATAGTTGCTCATGGGGCTCTCCTTAGCCGTGCGGTAAGACGCGCGGCTACAAAGCAAGACCATGCTGAGGGTGGCTGGGTTCGATTCCCGGTGCTGGTCTAGGCAATTTTCGGATTGGAAATTGTATCGACTTCCCTGGGCATAAAAGTATCATCGTGTTAGCCTCATGATATACGAATGCAAAAATGGTAACCTGGCTTAGAAACCTCGCAGTTAATAACTGTGGAAGTGCTTAATGAACACTAAGCTGCGAGGCGGCTCTGTCCCAGTGTGGGGATGTAATGCCAATAAGAAGAAGAAGAAGGTGCTCATAGTTAAATGAGTGATCGTCTATGTCCCATGTGGGTGGACATGAATTTGATTTGAGTACAATTCGGTTACTCTGAGGCTTTCATAGTGAATCGAGCGATCATCTGAGTCCCATGAAGGTGGACACAGATTCAATTTGAGTACAATTTGATTACTCTGAGCCTGAGGTGTTCATTGTGAAATGAGTGATCATCTGAGTCCCTTGAGAGGGCGGTCATAGATTTGATTTACTCTGAGGCCTTCATAGTAAGTTGAGTTTTGTAGTGCGGACATAGAATCAATTTTAGTACAATATGTTTGATTCGAGGCATCCATAATGAGCTCAGCGAACGTCTGAAACCCATAGACACAGATTCGATTTGAGTACATTATGGTTACTCTGAGACCTTCATTGTGAGTTTGGCGGTCTTGTGAGTCATGTGAGGGCAGCCTTAGTAGCAATTGGAGTACAATTTAATTGATCTAAGTCATTCATAGTAAATAGTTTGTTTTGGTCGATTGATGAACATTTAAAATTGAAATTTAAGCCGGTACACATTATTAGTTTTCATTTTACCGTGACACATCACGATAACAAATTTGTCTTGGCTTAGACAACGAACAGCACTCTCATGCAACCCTTTGGTTGATTAGTGATAAATTTTCCGATGCCGAAAAAAATCTTTTACTAGGGTAGGAATCAAACCGACATTTCACAGCACATGCCACTAGACGATTGAAGTTACCCAGAAGCATTTTAAACGTCCAAAACACATGGGCGTAAAACTGTTAATGGAGTAAAGCTTAGGAGTGTGAAAACAAGTATTTTTATGGAATGTTTGTTTATTGAAGATAGGTACCTAAATTTGTGGAGACGAAACTTAAAAAAAAAAAGAAAAAAATGTCGGGTGCAGGCGAAATGCAGCGGACGCGGACGTAAAGACATTTGTTCAGTTTGTTGAGCTGAGTCGATTGGTATATAATACTATGGGTCTAAGAGCCTTTTATGAAAAGTTCGTTGTCGGAGTGGAATGATAGCCTTTCTTTACAGCAAATGATCAGAGTGCAAAATTTTCCTAAAAGCATTGCAAATTAGTGAAAATATCTTCAGAAGTTTACTGGGTACTGGTTTGAAGCTACCGTGCTGTGCCCTTATTCCAATCAGCGCCTAATTCCGTTCACGCAAGACAAAATGATAAATAATAAAGAGTTTTTGTCTAAAAACAACAGAAAAATATCCTTGTACTTTTCTATGGTTATGTATGCATGAAATGAAATGAAAACCAGCGTCATTTTTAGCGATGAATAGTGAAAATTTAAACAAAATTTGTTGGTCGTCACTACGAGCGTCATTTTGACTGTTTTCATTAACCCACTTGCTAAGAACGCCTGAAAAAAATTTAATCATTTTTAAGTAAAATTTTCCTGGATTTCAAACACAGCAGCATAACAAGACAAAACAGGTAACATTATAGCGTATTACCAAATTGTTGCCTGTATTTTCCCGATAGAAAATGCTGAAAAGTGAAAAATATCTTGACCGGAATAAGGGTACATCTAAATCTACTCGTTCCTTATTCCGTTCATTGGGTTTGGAGGATGGATTCCGAAAATTCCGTGTTTGAGAATATAATCTATGAGCAAGAAAAGGTACATCGTACATGAAGCCATATGAATGGTGAACATTTGAAATTCTATCCCGCAAGCAGGCAGACCGAAAGGAATTCCGTTAACGACTCCATTCGAAAAAAATATGGGACCTTTTTCAACTCGTGCCGGGAAAATAATTTTTTTTTCAGTTAAGATTTTATGAGGATTTATAAAGTGAATGCTGGACAATGTTCAGAAAGGGTTTCCGGAGAATACGGACAGTTTTAAACAGCACAATCCATAATTGTGGCGTTCTTGTTTACAAGCTTTATCCGGCAATTTCTTGGCGAATTTCTATAAAAAAAATACTACCCTCGCTGAGCTGCAAATAAGATTATGTTTTACCGAAATCCGTGAATACTTCGTAGAAGTAGGGTCATCCGGTACATTAAAGAACCGGAACTTTAGAGAATATTCAATTTGAACGAAACAGTGGTACGAACAATTCCAAACAAACAGAGACATTGTTTTGGAAGTTTCAGGTCAGAATTAAAGGCCTAGTATCCAGGCTCTAATCAAAATTACGTTGAGGATAAGGTCTAAAACTCCGATAAGGAATCGTATCTTTCCTTTTCTGTGATACCTAATGGAACTGGATCGGTATGCTTCGTTCAGTTACGTATTGCCTTGTTTTCTACCATCTGAACAATAATGAATACAATTGTATGTACGAATTATTGAAGTCGAGTAAATTGCCCTATTTTAGAAACAAGGCTGACTGGGGATCTGCTGATCTGCTGATGATGCGGTGCGCTTTGAAATCCGCTGGCTCATTAAGACCAAACAATGTTCTTTTCAATTTCAAAAAGGTTTTGTTGTTATTCACTATCGCAGAAGCTTAAAGCTTTGCCCCAATTCTCAAAAATCACAATATTTTTGCTATGCCTCGAACTGATGCTGACATTTAATCAATATAAGTACACTGGGGGAAGTGGAAAAGGAAAAATCGATAGTGCATGTTTGAATTAAGTTATAAAACCAGTTTAAATGATCTAGACGTTCAATCAAAATAGGCTATCAAAACAGTCATTTTTGCCAACTGTCAGTAATTGTCCATTTGGTCGCTTCAAATTTATGAATAGATTTTAAAATTAGGAGTTGTTTTACACTTACGCTAGTGGGATGGGGTGAGTGGAAAACCGATGTTATCTTGATTTTCAATAGTGATAGTGGTTACATATAACTAAAATCATAATGATAAATGATAATTGCTCTGAGTATCTTTTGTGGAATAATTTCATTACTTTAACGGAATATATCCTCAACGAATTCTCGTAATAATGCTAGGGGAGGCTGGTTTTGCTTTCTCGAACAATGAGTGTACGTAAAATCTATGTTCGCCTCAAGATGAACTTTTTATATGAAAATGGGACTTACAGGGTTATAAACTAATCAACTTAATTTAACGAATCGAGATGATGTCTGTATGTGCGTATTTGTATGTATGTGTGTGCGCAAAGCACGTACAAAATTATTAGCTATTCTTAAACACTTGTCCTTAACCAATTTGTTCGCAAAAAATTACATTCAACGAAACTTGTCATGAATAAAAATTAATCGAATTATCCTATATTCACCTATCTTTTCTTTTTAACTTTCTTATACATTTTTTCATATCTAAAACATGTGAAAGGCATCAATACCGATAGGTGGATGAATCAACATTTCTCATTTATATTAGTCCAATCACCACTGGAATCCAATGATAACAAGAAGAAATATTAAGATTCATACTATCGAAATAAACCCTGGAGGAAGAAAAAATTTGCGTAATTAAAACATTATCCACTTCCCCGCAGTGTTTAATACCTGGGGCAAGTGTAAAATTTTGATTTATTTGCTTTCTTGGTACAAACTACTACCAATTGAATGGGATTAGTTTAATTGTATTAAAATTGTCACCTGTGATATAAATGCACTTGAAAAAAGGACAATTGGTGCAAATAAAATTGATTTTATGAATGCAAAAATCAACTTTTCGCGAAACCTAAAATTACAGTTCAAGCGTTAACCGGTTAGTGTACATATTATTCAAATTTAAACATAATATTAGTGTGAGCATCAAAGTATTGTCTTGCATCATGTGATGTGGTAAGAACTAAAATATGTACAATTCAATTTTCGAGACGATTCTTACACTTACCCCTTTTCCACTTCCCCAATTGTGCCTTATGTTCACACAGCTCTATGAGAAGTTAAACCGTTCACGTAAGGGCCGTGCCACAGCCTGATATGTGGACACAACAGGAACCTTCTTACGAACGAGCGTGAGGTGATCCAAAGATGGCGGCAGCTACGAAGAACACCTGAATGGCGATGTGGCAGACGAAGATGGCGGTATGGTGATGGACCTGGGAGAACGCGCGAGGACTAATCTTACCGGCTCCGATCTCAGGAAATCCAGGAGGAGATTGGCCGCTGAAGAACAACAAAGCCCTGGGGTTGACCAACTACCAGGAGAGCTATTTAAACACGGTGGTGAGGCACTGCTAGAGCGCTGCACTGGGTCATTACCAAGATTTGGGAGGAGGAAGTTTCACAGGAGGTGGACAGAAGGTGTCGTGTGTCCCATCTACAAAAGGGCGATAAGCTGGATTGTAGCAACTGCCGTGCAATCACATTGCTGAACGCCGCCTACAAGTACTCTCCCAAATTTTATGCCGTCGTAGCACCAACTGCAAGGAGTTCGTGGGGCAGTACCAAGCGGGTTTTATGGGCGAACGCTCCACCACAGACCAGGTGTTCGCCATTCCCAAGTACTGAAAGTCCGCGAATACAACGCCACACCATCTATCATCAATTCAAAGCCGCATATGATACAATCGATCGGACCAGCTATGGCAGCTAATGCACAAAACGGATTTCCGGATAAACTGATACTGTTGATCAAAGCGACGATGGATCGGGTGATGTGCGAAGTTCGAGTTTGGGGGCATTCTGAGTCCCTTCGAAACCCGCAGAGGTTACGGCAAGGTGATGGTCTTTCGTGTCTGCTATTCAACATCGCTTTGGAAGGGTAATACGAAGAGCAGGGATTAACACGAGTGGTACATTTTCAATAAGTCCGTCCAGCTATTTGGCTTCGCCGACGACATAGATATTATGGCACTAACTTTGAGAAGATGGAGAAGCCTACATCAGACTGAAGAGGAAGCTAAGCGGATCGGACAGCCATCAACACGTCGAAGACGAAGTACATGAAGGAAGAGGGTTCAAGAGAGACAATGTGAGCCACCCACCGCGAGTTTGCATCGGTGGTGACGAAATCGAGGTGGTAGAAGAATTTGCCAGGCTCATGGTGACTGCCGAAAATGACACCAGCAGAGAAATTCGGAGACTCATATGGCTGGAAATCGTCGTACTTGGACTCCGCAAGACGCTCGATAATAGAGTTCGCCGCCGTACCAAACTGACATCTACAAAACGCTCATTAGACCGGTAGTCCTCACGGACACGAGACCTGGACGATGCTCGTGGAGGACCAACGCACTAGGTTTTCGAAAGGAAAGTGCTGCGTACCATCTATGGTGGGTGCAGATGGCGGACGGTACGTGGAGGAGCGAATGAACCACGAGTTGCATCAGCTGTTGGGAGACAATTCGTTCACACCGCGAAATCGGACGACTGCAGTGGGCGGGCACGTACCAGAATGTCGACAGTAACCCGGTGAAAATGGTTCTCGACAACATCCGACGGGCACAAGAAGGCGAGTGCGCAGCGGGCAAGGTGGATCGATCAGGTGGAAGATGACTGCGGACCCTCCGTAGACTGCGTGGTTGGCGACGTTAGCCATGGACCGAGCCGAATGGAGAAGACTCTTATATACCGCACAGGCCCTTGAAGTCTGAATAAATAATAATAATGTTCCTGAAGGCAAAAATGCGATAAATCGATTGCGCGGGTCTTGTACTGGTAAAACCACTTTGAAGTGCCCTTTTACCGTAATTCCCCTAAAATGAAATATTTCTGTTAATATGCTTAGAGCTGATGCTAATATTCTTCAATCATTTTCCCTAAAGGAAAATATGCAATGAATCGATCGCGCCGGTTTCGTGCTGGTCAAACCACTTTGAATTGTCCATTTCGCAATTTCTCACAATAAAAATATTTCTGTTATACTTAGAACTGACGCTGATATTTCTTCAATTGTTGGCGATAGTACTATTGAAGGGTCGACTAATTATTGTTATTTCACTTAAACTGGCTACGCAGTATTTAAGGTGAAACAAGATTTTTTGTCAATAGAAGGTGTCTTGTATGGCTGCCAAATACTTTGGAAAATAAAAATCTTGTTTCAATTCTTAAAACATGTATCCAGTTAAGTTGAAATTACGATGAATGGCAACAAATTTTGAAGATGTTCTTTTGGTGGCCTGAAAAGGCCCACATGTTTTCTTGTGATGAGTCGTTTGCAAAGGTTAGTTGGCATAATGTCGGTTGGAATAACGGTTGTTTGGCGTAATGGTCTTTTGGCATAATAGTTGTGTAATCAACAATTTCGGAACTAATGCAATAATTATAGTCGCTGATTTATATGTCTGGTTTTCCACTCTATTTTTGATTCTGGGTCAAACAAGATCGCCTTTGACATGATTAGAAAAGGCAAACAATTTTACACGAAAAAGACAATAAAATCAATGGGGAAATTTTCAGGAGATAGAAGCGTGTTTTTCAAACACATTGTCCTGTCAATTCCTTCTTCATATTGTCATCCTTTTGTTCATCTTTCATTGATGCATTTTTCTTGGTTTATGGCAAATAAAGATATGATTCCTTCTCTGAAAATGTATTTGTCTGGAAGAAGACAAGCAGGATATGATTCCTTCTTTCAATCGTGTAGTTGCTCAGTTCAAGGCGAGAGAAGTCGTGCGGGGCTTCTTTTGACAAATCAGGGGCTACTTTGGACATTTCGAAAAGAATTATAACGTAAATTACTATCAATTTTCCATTATCAACATTGAGTGTATTGTTGATATTGGTTGGCAACTTTCAAATGTTTCAAATTTTGTATTTATTTCGTTTAATTTTTCGTTATAAATCCAAAGTAACCTAAAGTGATTATTTCTTTCAAAAGCACTTTCCGTGCAGAAGAAAACAAACTACGATATGGTTCTTTCAATCATTTCTGGCATTTGTTCGGTTTAACAGGGAATAAAATGTCTTGTTTCGATGAATGAATTATTCCTGCAGAAGGGCAAGAGAGGATGTACTTCTTCTTTCAATTTAGGCATTTACTTGGTTGAAGGCGGGGAGACATGATCCTTTCTTTAAGGAATGCATTTACTGCAAAGGCAAGAGGATATGATTACTTTTTCAATTCAGACATTTTCTCAGTTTGAGGAGTGGGGAGATGTGATCTCTTCTTCCGAAGAATGTATTTGCCGTCTGATGGTAAGGGTTGTACATATATTACGTAAGCATTATTTCTTGGCATTCCTTATTTTTAAGCACTCATCAGTCTTGTCTGAGAAGAGAACACATGGATCGAAAGGGTCATTAGGCCAAAAGTCATTTGCTGAAAAAGTCGTTTGCCAGAAGTGGTCATTTGGTCGAAGAGTCATTTGGACGAACGGTCATTTGAAAAGTGAAAAGAAGTAAGAAGAGGCGTTTCAATTTCGGCCAAATAGTCCTTTCGTCCACATTTCGGCCAAATGACCCTTTCAGCCAAATACCCGCAAATGACCTTCGCCTAATACCACTTCGCCCTGACTTTTCGGTCAAACTACCCTTTCGGCCAAATGACCTTTTTGGTTAAATGACTTCGGCCCAATGGTTTGTTCGGCCTAGAATTCGGCCAAATGAGCTTTCGGTCGAATGGGTTTGACAAACGACCCTTTACATCTTAGCCACCAATCATCTGTCATAAGACGAAATTAGCTCTTCGTTAATTCCAACACACTATAATCTATTCAGATGTTATTTCGACCTCGACTATAAGCCCGTCTTCAGTGTCTCTGACTGGACATTACAACGTGGTGGAATTAAATGGAATAGAATACTCGTCTTATGACAGAGAGTATTCACTAAAGGAGCTTAATGATTTTCTTACACCAATGTACAATTAATTCAAAGTTGATTTATCTTGCTAGTAGGTGTGCAAATATTAGAATGTTTCCTTTTTAGGAACCTTCTCTACCCTTCTTTTAGCATCGTACAATCATGTCCAATTATCATGTATAGACCTTTTAGAAGAAACAACGAGGCTTAATATTATTCACACAGCTCTAATAACAATGCCAAATGACCATTATGCCAAACATTATGTCAACCGACATTATGCTAAACGACTCTATCTAAACTCATTAATCTTTATTTTCTAATCAAGCAATCCGTGACCGGAAACTGGGACTACAATTCGCAGCATATTGAATCATTGTTATTTTGGACTGACTGAACCTTTTTGTAGTCTGGCCAGCACTAAGCCACGAACAATAGATTTCTCGATTTTTTTCTTTTTGGAAACATATTTATAGAACAGTGGAACTTCAAAGCATATACAGTCTTGGTATACAGATGAGGCATAATGAATTATAAACATCTTGATAGATTGAGTAATAACAACAACGATAGCATTTCAATTATATGAAGTATAAAATGTGCAAATCGAGAAACTAAACAGTTTGCATTTAAAACAAGTTAAAATTGAAAATGATTTGAAGCTATCAACTATGCAAGAAAAAAATAATAAAAAGAAATACGTACGTCCGACGATTTCGTATGTATGTGAACGTACGTCTGACAATCGCCTCAATATATGCGACATCGTTGGATATCGCTATAGAACCTTGTTGTGTATGTGCATAAATAACCGTGCATGGACTGTGAACGAGCGAGTTTATTGACGGACGCAGAAGAGACGGATCTAAAGCAGGACGCTTCGGAATCGCTCTTGGATGCAGCTAGAGCTATTAGCGATGGACGGATCGATTGGCAGCAGCAAAGAGGAAGACGATCGGGCTTCGGACGGCGGCATCAACCTGGATATCTCCGCTTGATTACGGTGAGCAAGCGGGTGGCACCCTCCCTCTGCCGGGTGAAACGTTGAGCAACATATAAAAGGCTCTTATCAGAGCCAAGAGTTAATATTATTAGCATTTTCAATGCTGTGCAAGGAAACGCCATCTTGTAAAAGTAGCGCGATCCTTCCAGCAAATAAGAATAATATAACGAGAGATTACGACACAGTCGACTCTCTATATCTTGATGTTCTATATCTCGATATCTCTCCCTATGTCGATGGTTTCCTCAGTCCTTCAATCTACATACATTTGGGCTTTCTACATCTCGATATCTCTCTATCTCGATGGGTTCTGATCATATTTTGTTCAGGAATCATGCTCCTCATATCGATATGTTCAAAATTTTGGCTACAATAACAATAACAAACGTCAACAACAGGAAACGACATTTGTTTTGATGTCGCATAATCCTCAACGACCTTTTCAGATCTAGTAGCCATTTCAATTTTCCTTCAATTCCTCGATCTCTCCCTATCTCGATGGTCCCTTCAATATCGAGATGTGGAGGCGACTGAATAAAAATTGCTATAAGGAATTTGGAATAATTGTAACTACTAGGAATTGAGAAATATGCGCTTCAAAGCGGTCTGACTAGCACGAAACTTCCTGTTATTCGCACTTTTTCACTTCGGTAACATATCTCGCGCGTAACTGTATAGATCATTTCTTCGTGATGTTTTCTTTTTATTATTGTCGATTGCGCTAGTTTGTCGATGATTTAATGGTTTGGTGTGATAAAGGATGATTGTATCTGCACAGAATAGAAATCACGTTGAGCTTTTGAAACAATTGAGTTATTAAAAAAATATAAAATCGATTAAGAGAAATGATAATACAGTTATCCCTTATGAAATTAAGAGATATATTTATTTACCTCAAATATTCTAAACGACCACCTGAATTTTAAAATTACATTTTACATGCACACGTAGCTGCAAGTGCTTCAGTGAAGTGTCCGTAGAATTCTATCAAAACTCAGGTAGAGCTTACGTGATTTTCACGTAGAATCAATAACCAGAAAATCAGATTAAAGTTACGTAATTTCTGAGGAAAAAATCGATTTTCAGGTAGAAACAACGTGCAGATTTGTTGGTGTGAAATATCAGCACCAGTTCGATACATAGCGGAAATATTGTGATTTTGAACGAAACCTTGCAATCGATTTATCGCACTTTTCTTCAGAAAACATATGGAACTTTCTGGAAAATTTGCGGCATCGCAAGTATTGAAACTCGACCTTTTGTTTGAAAATCATGTGGCAGCCCCAGGCCACTTCAAAGGCATTTTGTTTAACTGTTTTGTAATTTTGCTAAGATTGGCGATCTGTCATCTAGGTACAAAGTTTGTACTACAAACCCGCTCGAAAACTCTTTAAAAAAGCCTACAGTCTACTTCAGTGGTGCTCAGCACTTTGGTAGATTTTTTTTCTTAATTGCTTCTTGTTTTATTAAATTCACTACTTAGGAAACGATCAAACCAAAATTAGAACGATAGATATATGTAGACGAAGAATCAGAAAGAATAAATTTTGGCTTGCCCCTTTTCAAATGTTGGTCTAGAAAGGTAACTGTAATTTACTTTGATCAAGTCGTACGGGTGATTTTAACACCAATATTCATTCCAATATCCACGGCTGATAGAAATATTTAAAACTTTCGTCCAAGTACTAGCTTGTAAGATTAAAGCTCATATTTATTGTGTGTACAAGCAAATAAAGGAAAATAGGGAAAAGTCGACCAAACTGAGCTCCACTGTCTACTTCAATCAAAAACTTTCGTTGCCTGAACTCTGTGCTATAGCAATATTTACTCATACAAGAACATTGCGAGCGCACTAGCGCCTCCATATGTAATATTCCTAATTACTCTCTCCTTTCAGCAGTCTATTTCTACAATATAGAAGATATTTCCATACATCGAACATCTCGTGATAATGCCTTCATATATAACCATCAATTCTAAACTAATCGATACCTCTTGTAAAAGTGCGATTTCCTGCACACTTTCTTGAAAAGGCCCAGTTTGAAATTACGGAAGAATTTTATTGTTTTACTAATGGAATTTCTGGAGATATTTTCATGACCTTTGTCTTTACCCAATAATCCTTGGGTATGTTCAAAGGACTACTAGGGGATCCCGATCTCGAAAGAATTTCTGGAGGATTTTCTGGAGAAATTGTGGAAGAATTTTCTTGAGACCACCAGGAATGAATTCAGTTAGTCATCCAGGAATTCAAATGTAAATTTCTCTTAGTAATCCATCTTTCCTTTTGTGATTCATTGCCAAATTTCCTCTGGAATTTCTTTAAAAAAGAACTCTCCGCAAATGAAACTAGAAATACTTTAGAAATTTCTTAAAGAGGCTTTCGACAATTCTTTCGTAAATTCTTCTAGAATTCGTTTGAAACTGCTCGGAACTTTCTTCAGGAATCCTTTGGCAATCTTGAGAATTTCTTCATGTCTTGCATCAAATTACATTCCTTCGCTCTCGTGATTCTTCCGGAATTTCTTTAGAAATTGCCGAACGAACTCCTAAAGGAACCTATGAACCACCAAGCATTATTTATTGCATATGTCTATTGGAGATCAAGCAAAATAATGCTATGCATTAGATCAGTTTTAACGATATTAGATGTATTTTTCATCAACTGTCATGCAACGATCCACTAGTTCAATCGAATGCAGCAATGCATTAGTTATGCTTTTATAAATATGTCAAAGTAATGAAGCATTATTTCGGTCGAAATAGGGCGTTTTCTACTTTAAGTCAACTTTGATGGCTGTTACTTGCAACCATATAGAGCATCATTATTACTTGGGATTTTCAAAGTAACTATAATTCCTTCGGAATACTTCGAAATTATCAGGAAATTGGTTGAAGATAGATCCAGTAATGCTTTTGGAAATCCAAGTATTTTCTGCCAAACGTCCATTTCGGCCAAATGCCCAGTCGCCGACGTATCAACCATTTCGGCTAAATAAAATAGTTGGCTAGATGGGTTTGGCCTGACCAAATGGAATATTTGGCAAAACACCTTTCTGGCTTGTTGCTTTCGTAAATGGCCTCACCTGTCGTTTAGACGAAAGTCATTTGCGAAAAGCCATTTATTTGAATGACACTTGATTAAATAACACGTTGGGCCGAATGATTCACAAATTCCGTATTAAATTTTTCCGAAACGGTATTAGGTCGAAAATGGATTGACATAAATGGTATTTGGCCGAAACGATAAACAACCGAACTGGTAATTAGACCGAAAAAGTTGTTTGCCCTAACAAATCATTTTGCCGAAATAGTCGTTTGGCAGAAAGAACCATTTGACCGAAAATTGCCAAATTTCTAAACGGCTTTTAGGCAAAACAATTTTAGCTACATAAGCTATGAGAACTCTTATCATATAAGTGCTTTAGTCATCTACAATGTTTGCTGAGTTGTGCCTTCAGCAAAATGGTTTTCTCCCAAGCCAGACTCTTCTCTGTTCAAAATTTTATTTCAACAAGACATTTTTGGATTTCAGCGCAAAATCCTTCGAAATTTACCTCAAATATTTTCATAGTTTTCCGGGTGATTGAAATTTCAACGGGAATTATAGAAATTTTGAAAGCATAAAAACACTGAAATCAACAAACAGATGGTGCGTTGGGACCTGGTATTCACAGCATTTTGAATGATTTGCCGTACAGTAAAGATCTGGTCGTTGTCGAGCGGCCGTCAGAAGCCAGCTTGTTTACTCCCACGAACTCATTCACTAATGGTGACAGACGACGGAAGGTGATCTGGAATAATTTATTATATTACTTTGTAGGCGGCTTAAGGATGGTGATCGCTCGAAAGTTCTCCACCCAGCTTTCGCCTTTCTGGTAGATGGGGCGCCCCTTCCTTCCAATCTTCGGTAGCTGTTATTTTCAGATTCTGACTATCAGTTTGTGCTTTATTGGCATCCTTAACTTCCCTCAAGATGGGGCTGTTTGGCTTCCATCGTCCGCTAAACTACGTAGTCATCTCCTCCGCTGCTTTGACTTTCCTGCCTGTAGGGAAGGGGTGAACTTGATCCCCGGGAGACTTGATCACCCCCGTTTTTATCGAGAACTAAAGTAGTTTTGTTCTGGCGTATTTTTAATATAGATCCTCTAAACAAATGACCTTTATGTGGTGAGTTATTTTTTGATTGACAACCTTATTTATTCTGCAAGGCGATTTGTATGTTTTGACCTTCCAAAAGATTTTTTATTGACAAAATTTGAACAACTTTTCATAACAATGACCAAATGCTTTCGTTTTTTTACAGCCAAGTCATAAATAGCTTTATGATCTGTACTGATGAAAATGTCAACATTCCATCAAAGTTTAGGATATTTTGATTTGAAGTTATTGCCTCAATATGGGGACATGATCCCCATTAGTCATCCATACAAAAATTTGGGAAAAAATAAAAAAAAAATAAATCTGTATTCGGGCTTCTAATTTTTGTAGATTTGACAGATGTGATGAAGTTTTGAAAGGAAAAATATTTATTGCATAGATATCATAAAGGGATCAAGTCTCCAAATTTTAAATTGCATGTTCGAATTCAATAAAAAAGCGTTCATGTATACGCACAGCAATTCGAAAATTCTGTATATTTGAAAGAAAAATATTTAAAAATCTGAGGACACCTTTCTAATTTTATCAAAGCAAGTTCTTGGAGAGATCAATTTCCCCGAAAATTTAAAAGTCGATTTTTGGGCACTCAAAAACGATTGTGTATCAATAACAACAATAATTTAAGGACTGTCATACAGTAAAGTTAAATCTATATTCTTAGACTGCCTGTGGAAATCGCGTATGTTTATTTTATTTTGGCTGTGTACATCAAATCAAGTCTACCCAGTCTCACCTACTCTCAACGCCTTGAAATGTTCCTCGTAGTGCTGCTTCCACCTTTCGATCACCACGTTCGTCCGTTAAGATGCTCCCATCCTTATCCCGGCATTTCGTCTCGCGGCACGTCTTTGCGGATATGTTGGCTTCTGATATAACTTGCGAGTTTCTTGAGGAACGTCAGCTGTTCATCTCCTCGCACTCCACTTCTTCTAGGCGGCGTTTCTTCTCCTGAAAAGGGTCTGCTGTCTCCACTTCTGTCTATAACGTTCCACGTTCTGACGTACCTTGCTGCAGCACGAACCGCCCTGCATCCTTCTCCTCAGAATATGTCACACTCTTCTCGAACTAATTTTCCGTCGACTCGTCCCCCACTCGACGTTGTTCTCCGCTGCATCGTTATTGGCTGTTTAACTGTATTCAGCGTATGTAGAGCTCACCCTCTTCGCAACGCTGCCTCGAGATGCTGCGCGTATGCGGTTAGCACTCAGGTTGCTGTCGGCTCTAGGTCATACGGCGGTCGTCGGTACCGAATATTGTTGATGACGGATAGTTTTGGGCGCAGTTTAACCGGATATGTGATTCTATCTGCGGTGGTGATCTCCAGGTGTCCGATACGGGAGGCTGTGTTGGAAGTATGCTGCGAATAGCCATATTCTTTGAGGCGGCGAAATCAATTAGTTATAAGCCGCTTTCGTTCGTTAGCAGTGAGCTGAGCATTTCGATGTCGGTCTAAACTCCTCCTCTTGGCCAACCTGAGCGTTCTCTCCTATGATGATTTTACGGTCGTGGCGGCGGCATCGTCTCACATTCCAGCTGCGCGTGAATTCGTCCTTATCATCATCAGTGTTTCTGGCGTGGGCTATGGACGTTGATTACTGTTTTGAAGAACCGGGCGATCATCAACCTGTACATTCTCTGATTTATCGCTCACCACGATTGCATATTGCTATCACTATGAAAGCTGTTTCCCAGCTCGTGTGTTTTGCCGCAGCTCTGGTAGATGGTATGATTACCTCAAAACGTTCGCCCATTGATCCTTCAACACCTCCTGCAGCGCTACGATGCCGAATCCACGGTCGCGAGCACATCAGCGAGTATGCGTGTGCTTCCGATGAAGTTGAGAGTTGCTGTTCCACGAACCAGGTTTGATCGCTAGTCCTTTTCGTTGCAGTAGCCTTGCCGATGGTTTTGGTCCATCTCTCTTGATTATTCGTTGCGTAAGTTTTTAAGGCTGACGGGCCTGATAACAAACCCTCTTAGTTTCCATTCATTCTTATTTACGGTGGACCTGGCACATTTGTTTCCTTAGATTCCCTCGCTGGCACTCGGACGATGATTAGCCGCGCCTAACATGGAGACAGACGCTGTTGTGAGCCGCTCTAAATATTAAGACTGAGACGTTTAGTAACATTTGCACATCCGGAGGGCCACCTCCCTCTCCCATTCCTGTCAGCATATAACCATAGTTCCACCGGGGTTGATTACCCGATCTTCCCTAGGTTGCTTGTATCCGGCCAGTGCCACGAGGAGGTAGGGGATAGGAGCTGTGCTAGGACCGCGAGATGGGGTCTATTTTATCCTCCAGGTACGCGAAGTACCAATGGTACGCTTTACCAGAAATTGCATATCAAAAACTCATGGACGCTTGATTAGAATCGTCCATGAGTTTTGAATTTATTTTCCCAACATTGTCAAAAGTGAGCTGACTTTTCAGTCGAGTTTCGGTGAAAAACATTCCGCGTAAGATATTTCGTTAGACGCAGAAAGCGTAAAGCGTAAGCATAGGCGGTATCAATGACTAGGGATAGAGAGTCGCTTACCTGGTGTGATATCGGAACGTGTTGCGTTGCACTTAGCTGTCTGTCGATATTACTCAGGCGTTCTGAGATGCGCCTTGTACTCATTGTAATTATATCTACGCATAATCCAGATTTTTAATTTATTTGGGATTTGTTTCCACCCATACTTCAACGATATTCTACTGGAAGTTTGGTATTAACTTCTGGTTGATATTGTGCCTACAAAGCAAGTGTCAAGCTTCTCATCTTTAGAATAGTGTGTCACCGTAATTCCACTTAGGAACTTTAAAGTTCGTTGTTTTGTTTTCCAAGTGCTATAGACTTTGTGAAGAAGTCAAGCGACAACAAAAATAAACCCATGATAAATAAAACATCCCTACGCACTAAGACTTGTCATTAGGCGGCTCTCACTAAGTATGCACAGAGCATCTCGGTCTGCGGTGTGACAGTTACAACAAATTCATGTGCCTGAACAAAAATCTGGCTAACGAAGTGAACGACAGAAAAATTTTGGTTCGAGTGATCCCAAGTAGAAGTAGGAGCATAGCGCAGATCTGGTTTTAACTTGATTTTTACAGTTGCTAACACCATGACGGCATTAGTTTAGGCCCACATGTAACAAGATCGAATGATGAGCACCTGTGTTAAAATGGTTTTGATAAGTTTTCTTGCCTCTTCAATGTGAAGATAATTTGACACTGCACCTTCTTTGGTGAAAATAAGCGATTTATTCACACTACGTGACTGGCGAGTACCATAAGAGTGAGAAGGAAAACCTTTTAGCTGTACGATACATGCCATTCCGGTTAGTAGTTTGAAAACCCTGAACCATCCACCTAGCGGTGATATTGCGTAATCGAGCATGTAAAAATGGAATTTTTGCCATCATTCTAGCAATCAGGAAACAATGGGACCGAATTCTACTTCAGATGCAACGCTTTGTAGGTAAATCGGTGGCGGAATAAGTGCTTAAAATGAGTGAGTTTTACGCAGATTTTGTATTAAAAAAACGGAACACGATTTTGAATTCAACGAATACAGGTTACGAGCAAATCGTTAAAGATAAGTGCTTGAAATTTGAGTGAGGATTTATACTGCCTATGGTCGCATCAGTCTCTTCTTTTCTGGATTTCCTTTTCATATGGGACAATTATGCGATTGTGGGCAGAATACGTTGTATACGAGAAAGGCAAAATCTATATACAAAATAAATATCTGTCTTCTGAACCTTATAGACTCGGAAACTACTGAACCAATCGGCGTCAAATTTTGTATGCAGAGGTTTTGGGCCGGGAAGGTTTTAAGATGGTTCAAAACCTCGCTTTGGGACAAATGAAACTAATTTCTTCATAACTCGAGAACTAATCAAGAGATAAATCAATTTTAGGCAAAACGAAGTTCTCGGGTCTGCTAGTGAAAACAAATCTACTACACATTATTGGACGAAATAACGAACTTTTTATTTTACGATTCGTTTCCCAAATTACTTGCGCAGTTCTCTGATCTAAGCTTGCCAATTCAAGAGACCTTTTAATGTGTTTTATTTTTTACTTTTGACAATTTTTATTATTTCATATTTTGTTAGATTACAATGAATTTACATTTTAAGTGGTCGGCTTTACCTCTTCAACTTCTTGATTCTTCTGTATTTTTTTTTTTTTTTTTAACTAATTTTTTGCTAATTATCTAATACATGCATTCATCTCTTAGACTAGGTGTTCCGTGTTTTCTTAACACTATCATCCTTATTTGCTATGTTACTTTTAGTTATTATTAATACATTTCAATTGCCTCTGGCGATTAGAATTTTCCTCTGGTTGAATTGAACCATGTAGGAACTGTTTCAACTTAAACTAATCTTAACCATTAATACTAAGAAACAGTCTGTCATGGCAAATCATGAGCCTGGTTACTCTAAATTTAAAATTTGCCCCTTGGAAAAGCCGCCCATCAAACTTTATTGATTTGAAAATTGCCTTCACGCCTAAATGTGAATAAATTCAATTTAATACTTATTCTAGATCAAACAAAACACGTAATACCGCTAGAGTAACACCAGAAATTAGTTTGATGCGTCATATACATCTGCATAAACAAGAATTCATAGTAAGCACAGACAAAGAATATAACCTCTCAAATTCCATCGTTTACTAATTTACTGGTCAATTCAAATAATTATTAGTTGGCCAATCTCACTCGTCGTGCATCGTTTTTTCTCGAGTTCAATTGGCATGTTAGAATGAAAATGAAACTCTAATGAAGGGATCTTCAAAATATACCTGTGTGTTGGAACGGAACTCCTATAGTTTTCAAAATACCAATGAAATTTCGCTTTCTAAAATCATTGAATGTAATGCATCGTATTATGATTTTTACAGGTTTATGCCGACTTCTTTCAAAAAACAATTATGTTGATGAGTAAAACATTGATCGAAATTTCAACTGTATTTTGTATTGAATATTTGATTATTTTTTTCTTGATTACTCCGCCCTCTGTCCAAGTCAAGTTTTATTGTCAATTTATATCGCCTCCATTTAATACCAGACATTTTTATCTAAAATTTTTATAGAAAACTCTTAGTTAATTTAGAGGTCCTACGCGCTCGAATTGATGACTCTCAACAAGGTTGTTTTTCATACGAAATACCCTAACTTGACAAGCTAGCCTTTCTATTTACCTCATATCATTAAAACATTTTCAAAGGAAATACCGCCCACTTAAAGAATGCTTTTTGAAGTACCGTGCTGTGCCCTTATTCCGTTCACCTAAGACAATGCGCTCATGTCCAAAAGCTCTAAAAATAGTCGTTTAGTTTTTGAAGCTGCAATTTCACTACATAGTGTCATTTTCTATATACAATTGAAAATAAAATATGTTGGGATGCATTCATAGACTTATGCTCCACTAGTGAAAAAAAATTGACCACTTATGTGGTCCTAATTCCAATCATCTAAAAAGGCATTTTCTAATTCCTTCATTCGTGTTCCTAATTCCAATCCCCGAAAACATTTGATTTCTTGGAGATGCTAATCCAGCATCATTTTTCTCACAAATCCATCTTTCATTTTTATAATATTGCAAATAAAAAGCTTAAAACGTAATTTCCTTCCACATTTAAAATACAATGAATGATATTTCCTTAGTATAGCCAAGTTGACTGTTTTTTTAGTTTGTTTCACTTACCATTTGAGATATATTCAACATGAACGTTGATGCTGCTGCCCAGT
>NC_085141.1:315386281-315546281 GCF_024139115.2 Armigeres subalbatus
GTGAGGTTTATGGTCTGTTTATAAAAATTGTTATATGTAAGATTATCAGTTTCCAAAGCGAATATGTCCTGATATTTCTTACACAAATTAATTACATTTGATTTTACATCTTGTGGGGTGTGTTCCAAATTAAGCTCAGACAATAAATGCTGATGCCTAGAATTGTCGCTTGGTAATTTATTGAAAGAATAAATTTCATAGTTTTCAATATCGAGTAAGTAACTAGAAAAATTTCGTTTAACTTTGACTGTTTCATTTGTAGTGTTCAAAAATTTCAAAAAGGGGTTGTTGGAATCGATTATTGAATTAGAGATAAACACTCCAGGGACTATTTCATTGGATTTTACTAAGAAGGTTTTATGAGTATCTCCGATATTTATGCGTCTAAACACTTCGCATCGAGGTGGAAGAAAAATATTACCATCCATGTCATCATGAATGGGGATTTCAAAAAAATCTGATTTGCATCTACCTGTTAGCATCCAGGTGTCATAATTAATTGAACAGAAATAATTGCATAAAAAATCTCTACCGAGTATTCCGTCGGTGGGAATCGGTAATTGACCATCAACTAAATGAATTTTATGTTGCAGTTTTCCTTGATTTGGTAGTAAAATATTTGTTGTAGCAGTACCTAATGTAGACACTGAATGGTCGTTGATTCCAGAAATATAGCATTGGTCATTAGTATTAACAAAAGTTGTGGGGAGTATTTTGCTGGCCTTGAAAATAGATATTTCTGCTCCAGAATCCACCAGTAAGGTGCATTCTGTTTCAAGAAAATCTAATCTCAGGACTACAAAATTACTACATGAAGGATTAATGGAGAAAAAACGCTTCACTGGCGATGTAGTATTTGTGCTAACTGCTGGGGAGGGATTTGTTGCTGCGTTTGCTGGTTGTTTGCTGTTCCCCCAATTTGTGGTTGAAGTTGGGGGACCTGGGAGTTTCCCTGGCTGTTGTAAAGAATGTGACGGCCAGGTGGTCCTTGGTAGCGTGGTTGGTGCTGATAGCTGTTTCCACCACGCCAATTGCCATTAGAACTGGTTCTGAATTTGTTGGAAAAATTACTATTGCCGTTGTAGCGGCCATTATGAAAAGAATTTCTACCCCGAGGTCGGTTCCCTCGGCCACTGAAACCGCGGCCACGGCTTCTATAACCAATGTGGTGTCCTCTTACATGAAAAATTTGTGGTCGAGACGTTGACGGCTCCTGACTTTCGTTTTCTTGCAGTTTTTGAACTGCATCGCTAATTTTTCCGAAAGTTCCTGCTTTCAAAATTAATTTTGATTCAGGATTTTTTATTCCGGTGGCTAGCGCTTCAACACCGCGCTTAGTAGCCATTTTTTCGGCAGTGTCTGCCGGAATATTTTCGTTAATGTATGCCGATCGTAAATCATCAGCTAGTTTTTCCACTGTCTCGCAAAAATTTTCAGTGGAAGAAGTTTGCCTAGCAGCTTTAAGCTTGGCTAAAACTCCGTCCGCTGAAATTTTTGCTCCACAGCGAAGTTTAATTGCAGCGATGATCTGTTGTAAGTCATTCAACTCGCCAATTGCTTGGCGTGCTGATCCTATTAACCTTGTTTTTACAAAACGTACTACTGTGGCTTTCGCGGCAGCCTTCTGATCAGCTGTTGCCGCTTGAAATTCCGCATCGACGGTGTCGGAATACAACGCGACAGCATCGACGAAAGCATTTAATTGAGCGGGGGAACCGTCGTAGGTATTAACCAACGAGGTTCCCAATTTGATGTCAACGGTAGGCATTGACACAATTTTTCTGCAAGCTTTCTTTAATTTGATACAATAAACTATCACCAACACTGAAGTTACAATAGATATATAGTTTTTAGTTTCCAGTTTTGATTTAATCAATTCTTTTATTTCATCGTACTCTAACCTAGACCCTTTTATGTAAAAGTTAAGCAAATTTTCAGGAATATATTTTTCGCTACTTACTAGTATCAACTCTAAATCTTTATAAAGCGTTGTAGCATTGGAAAGTTTTGTAAAAGTGTAGCCCTTTTATAATTTCTAAATGGAGCTTTCTTTAAATTATTTAGTATATTCGATAATTCTTTAATTATTTTCTGAATTTTATAATCGATTGATTCAAGATCCATTTACAAATTATGAAGGGTTTTTTATAACTTCTTGTTACCTTATTTTTAGGATGTCCAGATGGTTGTTTGGGGACCACTTGCTCCGGTCTTCCAGTGCTGCTCGTACCGTTGCACACGTCATCTGACTCCGCATTGCCTGCTTCACACCTGCATCTCCGGTTTCGGCCTGGTACAGTGCACCACGTAGCACTGTGTCGTTGACCGTTGTCTCGTTGTTTCGGGGGTCGCTGGGGTCGCTGGATCTTGTATCAAATCTGGTTTTTTGTTTTAAACCGATCACTTTTGTCTCCAACGGAAACTTAAATTTCTTCGTGCTCACTTGAGTGTCTATTGCATGGTCACTTCGTTTAGGTTGGCGAGTGATTTCGCCGCGATTCTTGTGGCACGCTTCTTCTCACGTTTAACTAGCATTTTGTATAGGGCTAGCGCTAATTGAAGGATCAGGAGTCCAATGATAATGTTTAACTTTAGCTCATGGTTAAGAAAGAAGTCTGTATGCACTTCTTGTGTATTGATGATCGTTAGATCATGATCTCCTTCTTGGGAAACTTTTGGAGAGGATTTTTGGTTCCCCATGTTTCAATACACTTTCATTTCATAATAGAACTCGGGCGATATTTACGGTTCTTCCTTCGTCTCGAAATCACTCAAACACTTTTTCCAACTTTAACTGAAGTTTCCAACGTTCGTGAAATCACTCAAACACTTTTTCGACTTTAACTGAAGTTTCCAACGTTCGTGAAATCACTCAAACACTTTTCGAACTTTAACTGAAGTTTCCAACGTTCGCGGACTGAGCCTGCACGGTCGCCATGTACTACGTATGATATCGAGGAGGTCATCCGAAGTGCTCAACTCCGTGGTTGCGATACGAATGAATTTTATTCAAGTTTAAGAAATCTATTGAGCCTTAATTCTAAACTACATAATTGGTTTCACAGAGACAAATCGAGAGAATGAGAGAATCGGTAAATAGGAGGCGCATGGTAACATCGATATGCGTTAAAATTATATTGCAGTTGACAACCCGTCGGTAGGTGAAATTCGAGAATCATTTAGCCTGGGAATATTGAGCTTGGGAAAAGAGCATCGTTGGCGGTTGCAACATGGGCTATTGCACTTGGGTGTTCTTGCCCCCCACGTTGCAAGACCTTGACGATGGGAATTATTGTTGCTGTGCCACATCTGTTGGCAATATGCAACTCAACTAATTTATGCACTACACTGGGACGTATCTATGACGCGTTACCAAAATGTTAGAAACTAATCCATATCAATTATTTTAGGTTCACCAAAGATATCTATCTGAACAAGTGGTAGGAGTGTTAAATCGGAAACAAATATTTCCAGAAATAAGAAACCAATTTCCAAAAGATGTCAGGTATGTCCTAAATGGATACATTTTTCGAAATAGGCGATAAAATAAAACATTTACATACAACAATCCTCAAAAACAAACCACATGCACGTAAAACGCGAAACATAAAGATAAAAATTTTAAAGGAATATTTACTTAGTTTAAAATGCATAGTGCTTGATGCTCAAGGTGATACATTTTTTGGTTTGAGAAAAAGGTATATCGTTTTGAAAAATATAGTCCGAGAGTGTATGGATATTTTAAATGAGGAACATCTTAACATTACCCCGTTAGAAGAATCAGAGGAAGAGGAAGATACAGAAGTAAAGGAAGAAGTAGTTTTTGATATTGAAGAAGCAGAGTCGTTCCTTAGTTCAGACGAAGACAACATGGCTAACAGATTAGATTTGACTCTTGCCTTAAAACTTGTCGATAAATATAATGGCGAGGCAGAGAAATTAGCAGGATTCTTCGAATCCATTGACCTTCTAAAGGACTATTCAGAAGAAGTAGCTGAATTGGAGATTATTAAATTCATAAAAACCAGACTAACTGGACCAGCACATGGTGTTATTAACACCGCTGTTACTCTAGTTAATGCTAAAGCTTTACTCAAAGCAAAATTTGCTGTTCGATTTAGCCCTCAGGCAATAGAGGCAGAGATGGCGAGTATCAAACAACATAAACTATCTTTGAGTGAATACGGCCAACAGATTCATGATTTAGCAGCGAAGCTTGCTGCTGCTCATGTATCTAGAGGTACTTTTAATGATGAAGCGGCAGCAGACGCTATTGTCCAGCCTGTCGCTATAAAGCTTTCACCAACGGACTAAAGGATCCGAAAGCTCAATTTTCATCAAAGCCCGTAACCCAGAAACTTTGACTAAGGCTATCAGTGATGCCTTAGAGGTAAATAATACTGATGAAGAAACTGTTCACATAACATTTCACCAGACACCAAAATACACTGGATATAACCATAACCAGCATAATTCATACAGAGGTTATCGAGATAACAGAGGTTATCGCGGCAACCGAGGTTTTCGATTTAGAGGTAGATTTGGCTACCGCGGTTTTGATTACAATTATCAATCGAATCAAAATATGCCTCAATACCATAGTACTCGAGGAAATCGTGGGAATCGAGGAATTCATAATCCACTATATCAGTCAAATCATCATCAACGAGGAAACCAACATTCGGTGAATGTAGCCGAACCATCACAGGAAAATCGTCAAACCAATCAAACACAAACACCACGCCCAGATCATGAAGCAAATCTAATTGATTTTTTTCGTTGATTTAAATCAACACAAACTTAAATCGTCTCCCAGAACAATTTTTACAGTATTCAAAAACAATATTACTTTTATTATTGATAGTGGTGCGTCATGTAGCGTGATAGATAGTAAATTTATCCCAAAAGATGCACAAATCAATACTAATGATATAATTTCGATCAAAGGAATAAATGGAATAACAAAATCACTAGGATCCATAGATACTACTCTGCATTTTGGAAATGATACTTTTAATATTAAATTCAATGTGGTACCGAATCTGCCTAGTAATATAGCAGGTTTGGTAGGCACAGATTTTTTGCTTAACTACAAAGCGAATATTGACTTCGAAACATTAATTTTAACACTGAGAAAAAGCAACCATGCTATTCACAAAATACCTTTGACGCTTGACGGTACTGTGTCAATCGTTATACCTCCGCGTACAGAAGTTACAACATATGTTAAAACTAAATTTGTCAACACATGTATCGTGCTTAATCAACAAATTACACCGCATGTTTACGTTGCGAATTCAGTTGGACAACCATCGAACGGAATGATCCCAGTTCGTGTAGTCAACTTCAAAAATAAACCGGTTGCAATTGATCATTTTGAACCACATATAGAATCAGCTTCAAATTACAACATCATTGAACTTCGTAATAATAACAATAATATTGATAAAGTTCGAGCGAGTAAACTTTTAAACGAATTAAAATTAAATCATTTGTCAGGATCTGACGAAAAAACGATCAAGCAAATTTGCCTGAAATATGCTGACATCTTCTGTTTGGAAGGAGATAGGCTTGAAACAACCAATGTGTATTCCCCCACAATTACTGTTAAACCCAATAGTCAACCTTCATACAGCAAGCCATATCGAATTCCCCATTCACAAAAGAAGGAAGTTTGTAAACAAGTTAGAAAAATGTTACAAGATGAAATTATAGAGGAAACTAAATCTGAGTGGAACAGTCCTTTATTACTTGTTCCTAAAAAATCTGATACTGATGTGAAGAAGTGGAGATTAGTGATTGATTACCGAAAGGTCAACACGACTCTCCAAAATGATAAATTTCCGCTCCCAAATATAGAGGAAGTAATTGACTCACTAGCAGGAGCTCAATACTTCACACATTTAGATCTATCACAAGGATATTACCAATGTAAATTAAAACCTGAAGATAGACCAATTACGGCATTTTCAACTCCATCGGGTCAATATCAAATGACGAGATTGCCCATGGGTCTGAAAATAAGCCCCTCAAGTTTTTCAAGGTTGATGACCGTAGCGATCGAAAGGTGGAAGCAGCACTACGAGGAACATCTGAATGGCGCTGAGAGTACAGGCAGTGAAAGTCAAGGCAGCGGAGGAGATGACTACGTCAGTTCAGCGGACGATGGAAGCCAACCAGCCCCCACCTTGAGGGAAGTTAAGGATGCCATTCAACAGCTAAAGACCAATAAAGCAGCTGGTAAGGATGGTATCGGAGCTGAGCTCATCAAGATGGGCCCGGAAAAGCTGGCCACTTGCCTGCACAAACTGATAGTCAGAATCTGGGAAACCGAACAGCTACCGGAGGAGTGGAATGAAGGGTTATATGCCCCATCTACAAGAAAGGCGACAAACTGGAGTGTGAGAACTTTCGAGCGATCACCATCCTTAATGCCGCCTACAAAGTGATATCCCAGATCATCTTCCGTCGTCTGTCACCATTAGTGAACGAGTTCGTGGGAAGTTATCAAGCCGGCTTCGTTGACGGCCGCTCGACAACGGACCAGATCTTTACTGTACGGCAAATCCTCCAAAAATGTCGTGAATACCAGGTCCCAACGCACCATCTGTTCGTTGATTTCAAGGCGGCATACGACAGTATAGACCGCGTAGAGCTATGGAAAATTATGGACGAGAACAGCTTCCCTGGGAAGCTTACCAGACTGATCAGAGCAACGGTGGATGGTGTGCAAAACTGTGTGAAGATTTCGGGCGAACACTCCAGTTCGTTCGAATCGCGCCGGGGACTAAGACAAGGTGATGGACTTTCGTGCCTGTTGTTCAACATTGCGCTAGAAGGTGTCATGCGGAGAGCCGGGTGTAACAGCCGGGGTACGATTTTCAACAGATCCAGTCAATTTATTTGCTTCGCGGATGACATGGACATTGTCGGCCGAACATTTGCAAAGGTGGCAGAACTGTACACCCGCCTGAAACGTGAAGCAACAAAAGTTGGACTGGTGGTGAATGCGTCAAAGACAAAGTACATGCTTGTGGGCGGAACCGAGCGCGACAGGGCCCGCCTGGGAAGCAGTGTTACGATAGACGGGGATACCTTCGAGGTGGTCGAGGAATTCGTCTACCTCGGATCCTTGCTAACGGCTGACAACAACGTTAGTCGTGAAATACGAAGGCGCATCATCTGTGGAAGTCGGGCCTACTACGGGCTCCAGAAGAAACTGCGGTCGAAAAGATTCGCCACCGCACCAAATGTGTCATGTACAAGACGTTAATAAGACCGGTAGTCCTCTACGGACATGAAACATGGACAATGCTCGAGGAGGACTTGCAAGCACTCGGAGTATTCGAGAGACGGGTGCTTAGGACCATCTTTGGCGGTGTGCAAGAAGACGGTGTGTGGCGGCGAAGAATGAACCATGAGCTCGCCCAACTCTACGGCGAACCCAGTATCCAGAAGGTAGCTAAAGCCGGAAGGGTACGATGGGCAGGACATGTTGCGAGAATGCCGGACAGCAACCCTGCAAAGATGGTGTTCGCTTCCGATCCGGCAGGTACGAGACGGCGTGGAGCGCAGCGAGCGAGATGGGCAGACCAGGTGCAGAACGACTTGGCGAGCGTGGGGCGTATCCGAGGATGGAGAGATGCGGCCTCGAACCGTGCATTGTGGCGTCAAATTGTTGATTCAGTGTTATCTGTTTAGATGTTTACTAAATAAATGAATGAATGACCGTAGCGATGTCAGGTTTAAACCATGAAAGATGTTTAGTATACCTAGATGATATTATTGTGTTCGGTAAAACTTTTGATGAACACAATAAAAATTTAATTTCTGTATTTCAAAGATTACGAGATGTAAACTTAAAGCTAAACCCCAGTAAGTGCAATTTTCTAAAACAGGAATTACTTTATTTAGGTCATTATATTTCGAAAGAAGGAGTACTGCCTGACCCTTCAAAAATTGAAATCATTAAAAATTGGAGCAGCCCAGTTTCTGCTGATGAAGTGAAAAGGTTTGTAGCCTTTTCAAACTATTATAGAAAACATATCCGAGATTTCGCAAAAATATGTGCCCCCTTAAATTGCTTAACCAGAAAAGACGTTGTATTTAACTGGACTCCTGAATGCGAAGCGGCATTCCAAAAACTGAAAGCCGTATTCATAAACCCCCCAGTTTTAGATTACCCAAACTTTGATGATGAAAATATTTTTAAATTACATACTGATGCTTCAGGATATGGACTTGGAGTAGTACTTAGCAATATGAATGATAGACCGATAGCATTTGCTAGCAAAATGCTGAATCCAGCCGAGAAAAACTATTCAACGATAGAAAAGGAACTACTGGCAATGGTGTGGGCAATCCGACATTTTCGTTCATACTTACATGGACGAAAGTTTCAACTGTATACCGACCATCGACCATTAGTTTACCTTTTCACACTAACCGATCCTTCAAGTAGACTGACGAAGTTTCGTCTGGCACTTGAAGAATACAAATTCGATGTCTTTTACAAGAAAGGTTCTGAAAATGCAGTAGCGGACGCGCTATCGCGTATTTCTGTGACCGAGTTAAAGGACATGCACAACAATCTTACACACGAAGCATTCGTAACAACCCGAATGCAAACCCAAAATGAGGAATCACAACGTTCTCCTAATAATGAAGTAGTCACTGGCCATGACTCTTCAAACTCTTCTAACATGAGAACAGTACAAATTATAGTCAAGGATAATAACTTAAAAGAAAATGTAATATGGGTCCCAGAAAAAGAGATAATAATGATCAAGCCAACGGAAACCTTGGTTTCGTTACGACGAACAAGGGATGAACTTGGTAAAATATGTAAAAGATACAAAGTCGACGAATTATTTATGAAAATTAATGATCAATGTGCGCACAAATTTTATGAACAAATAATAAAAAATGGTCTAGACAAAGGGATACCGAAAATAATAAGGATTTCCAATAAAATAAAATTTATAGAAGATGACTTGACTAAAAAATTGATTCTAAATGACTATCATTTACTACCCACTGCTGGTCATGCAGGTATGAAAAGAACTATGAGTACAATAAGGCAAAAGTACTACTGGAAAGGTATGAAACAAGATGTAGAAGCTATGATTAAGGCTTGTGAAAAATGTCAGAAATACAAATCAATTAATACGCCAAAACCGGAAATGACAATAACCACAACAGCTGAAACAGCTTTTGAGAAAATATATTTAGACCTAATAGGACCATTAATTCCTTCTGAAGGTAATGAATATATTTTGACAACCCAAAGTGAACTGACAAAGTTCATAACGGCAACTCCTCTCAAAAATAAGGCAACCACCACAGTAGCCAAAGCCTTTGTAGAAAATTTCATTTTGAAATACGGAGTTCCTGAACGAATTGCTACTGACAGAGGAACTGAGTTTATGTCAGAATTGTTCAATTCAGTAGCAAAACTTTTAAATATAGAAAAACTAAATAGTACCGCTTACCATCACGAAACAATAGGAGCTTTAGAAAACACTCACAAAAGCCTTGGGAACTTCCTGAGAATTCAATGTGACAGTAAATTGTTTTCTTGGGTAAAGTGGGTACCATACTATGAATTTGCGTATAATAATACAATACACACGAAAACAAATTATACACCATTTCATTTAGTTTATGGCAAACTATCGAAAATGCCATCCAATTTAACAGACATTGAACCAGAACCTATTTATAATTATGAAAACTATTGCAAGGTATTGAAATCAAAATTGCAAATTTGTCACAATGAGGTAAGAAATCGTTTAATTGAAGAAAAAACGAAAAGAACTGCGAATATTAACAGAAATGCCAAACTTCAAATGTACAAGCCAGGAGATCTAGTGTGGCTAAAGAACGAAACTGCTAAAAAATTAGAAGCAAGATATTTTGGACCATACAAAGTAGTTGCAGATTTGAACCCAAACGTAAAAATTTTGATTAATAGAAAAGAAGATTTAGTTCACAAATGTAGAATCAAACCGTACGAAAGAATAGTAGAAGATTAGGAAAGACGTGTGGTGGATATATGGACATGCATAGATAAATAATTAAATCATGGTTATTATTAATTCAATTATATCTTATAAACAATATATATTATATAATCTTTAACTTTGTATTACATTTCTATAAAATATTATTATCATCTAATTTTAGTAATATATGTAAACATTATTCTTTTGTAGATTTAAAAATTTAACTGCAGCAAATTTTTAAATTTCATTAGGTAAGGCGTGTGGTGGATACCAGCCTTACTGCCACTTTGATATGCACGATCAGCATAAATGCGCAACCGTCCAAAGTTCCATGCTGATCCTAGCACAAAGCGTTACGTAGGCAGCGCGTTAGTTGTACGACGAGAAGTTAATTAAAAATATATGGGGACACTCTCCTCTGAACCGTACATGAGTACACTAAACTCTGTTTAAGATATCACCCCCAAAGAAGGTCAAAACAAAAGCCTCCTTTCAAGAGGCTCGGAAGCCTCCTTCCGAGAGGTTTGGAAGCCTCCTTTCGAGAGGCTTGGAAGCCTCCTTCCGAGAGGCTCGAATACCTCCTTCCTTCTTTCAAGAGGCCTGGAAGCCTCCCTTCAAGAGGCTCGGAAGTCTTCTTTCAAGAGGGTCGGAAGTCTTCTTCTAAAAGGCTCGGAAGCCTCCTTTCAAGAGGCTCGGAAGCCTCCTTCCGAGAGGCTCGGAAGCCTCCTTCCGAGAGGCTCGGAAGCCTCCTTCCGAGAGGCTCGGAAGCCTCCTTTCGCGAGGCTCGGAAGCCTCCTTCGAGAGGCTCGGAAACCTACTTCCACGAGGCTCGGAAGCCTCCTTCCGAGAGGCTCGGAAGCCTTTTTCCGAGAGGTTCGGAAGCCTCCTTTCAAGAGGCTCGGATTTCTCCTTTCAAGAGGCTTGGCAGCCTCCTTTCCGAGATTCGGAAGCCCTTCTTTCAAGAGGTTCGTAAGCCTCCTTTCAATAGACTCGGAAGCCTCCTTTCAATAAAATCGGAAGCCTCCTTTCAAGAGGCTCGGAAGTCTTCTTTCAAGAAGCTCGGAAGTCTTCTTTCAAAAGGCTCGGAAGCCTATTTTCAAGAGGTTCGTAAGCCTCCTTTCAATAGACTCGGAAGCCTCCTTTCAATAAACTCGGAAGCCTCCTTTCAAGAGGCTTGGCCGCCTCCTTTCATCAGGTTTGGAAGCCTCATTTCAAGAGGCTCGGAGGCATCCTTTCAAAAGGTTCTGAAGCTTCATTTCAAGAGGTTCGGAAGCCTCCTTTCAAGAGGTTAGAAAGCCTCCTTTCAAGAAGCTCGGAAGCCTCCTTTCAAGAGGTTCGGAAGCCTTCTTTCAATAGGCTCGGAAGCCTCCTTTCAAGAGGTTCGGAAGCTTCATTTCAAGAGGCTTGAAAGCCTCATTTCAAGAGGCTTGGGAGCCTCATTTCAAGAGGCTCGGAAGCCTCCTTTCAAGAGGCTCGGAAGCCTTCTTTCAAGAGGCTCGGAAGTCTTCTTTCAAGAGGCTTGGAAGCCTTTTCCAAGAGGTTCGGAAGCCTCCTTTCAATAGGCTCGGAAGCCTCCTTTCAATAGGCTCGGAAGCCTCCTTTCAATAGGCTCGGAAGCCTCCTTTCAAGAGGCTCGGAAGCCTCCTTCCGAGAGGCTCGGAAGCCTCCTTCCGAGAGGCTCGGAAGCCTCCTTCCGAGAGGCTCGGAAGCCTCCTTCCGAGAGGCTCGGAAGAAGACAACTTAAGCCACCACCACGAGTTCCTATACGTGGTGGCAACATCGAGGTGGTTGACGAATTCGTGTACTTTTGCTCATTGGTGACCGCCGAAAACGGTACCAGAAGAGAAATTCTTAGACGCATCGTGGCAGGAAATCGTCAATAGTCTGGATTCAGTAACATAGCTCGTTAATAGTTTTTGCCATACAAAACGCTCATTAGACCGGTAGTCCTCAACGGTCGCGAGACTTGGACGATGCTCGTGGAGTACCAACGCGCACTTGGAGTTTTCAAAAGAAAAGTGCTGCGTACCATCTATGGTGGGGTGCAGATGGCAGACGGTACGTGAAGAAGGCGAATGACCCACGAGTTGCTTCATCTGTTGGGAGAACCAACCTTCGTTCACACATGCAAATATTGAGCAATTTTCATATTTTATGTAAGCTTTGTGGAGTAGTTGACAATAATTGTCACAAATATATTATCAGTATTAAGTATCGAAGCGACGCTCATTATTGGTATCAAAGTAAAATCAGCTACTACAGCTACTTTTTTTATCAACCCTCTACCCCGCATTTAAAAAAAATTAAGATTGTCACAGTTTCAACTAACTTTCGTATGTTCACTGAGCTTTATTTTTTTCTCAGTTGGGTACATATGTTCACCGAAGTTGACAAGACCGATTTTCAATTTTTCATACAACTCCCCACGGAGACGAAAGAGTCAAGGACAAACAAACTGCTGTTCATCGAAATCGCCCGATAAGAACAATGGGTCGAACCACACCACCCAAAATCACAATTTCCCATCAGCTACGATACACTGGCAGCGGTGATATGCCACATTTTTTCCCATTCATTGTTTTGCCTATGTACTTATGAATTCAGCTGGAATGGTGTAGGAGTCCACCAAATGTGGTTCCAAACTTCTGACGTATTATAATAAATATATACAAACAGACAGGCAGCCTGACAGCGTTCTCATTAGACTGGTCTAGAACCAGAGCCAGACAAAAAATAATTATCAATCTGAATTATTTTTAACACAGCTTTCAAGATTTCATAATATTTTTTACCATATTGGAATAAAGCGATGTCAAAAATTCGAAAAAAAATGTTAATAAACAAAACAGCTTTTTGTTGGGTAAAAATAAGTTAAAAATTTTAGAAATACCAAAAAGGATTTTCATAAAGAAAAATGAATAGGTTTTGATCATCTTTTTGATCACTCGCGATAAGTATCCTGGGGTGGCATTGCGCATCTCGTTTGAAACGATCAAAAACCATGTAAACTGTCGTACAAAAATGCGGTCGTGTCGAGATGCGCAATGAGGCTTATGGTTTATGTTTATCATGAAAAAAAGTACTACAGACTTAAGAAACCACAAAAAAATCCAAGATATTTACTACCAGTCTATTGCGAGAACCATACCGTAATTGGGTGGGGAGTGCTTGGGAAAAAAATGTTGCCGAAGCAGCAGGTCCTTTTAAGCTCGGCTACGGCAACGGAAACGGTGGCGGCCGCCGAGCGTGTGTGAACGATTATGACAAGTGGAAGCGGCTTTGAAGCGGAATCGCAGTCCCACAGCACGGGCTGTGGCTGTTATGGCGACGACGGCCACCGTTCGTAGATAACTGTGGAGGGTGGTCTACGGTTGTAGGGACGGGTGAACCGATGATGATGACGGGGGGTTGGATCGGATCAGCCAAATGTGGGAAACCGCAAAACTTTTTGGATATGTTAAATCCACAAACGTTCGCTTATTGAAATGAGTTCTGGGGTGGCGGTTAGGGCCAAGGGCCCACGGGATGGGTGAGCGAGCAGTGCCGGGCAGGAAGGTCGATTTAACTAGTGGATGTGTGGTGGTATTTTTCCTTCGCAAGGATTGTCATCTGCCAGCTGATACACCGGATCGCGTCATCTGGTATTGGACTCCACGCCAGCAGCTCGAAATTAAATTTTCCCATTTTTATGATCTTGAATTCTATGGCAAGAAATACTCTGGGTAAAACTTTTCAACCATTTCGCAGAATTTTTTTTCCATTCACCCTGAAGGCTTCGAAACTCACTCTGGTTTGTTCTGGTCCTTTTCTCTGTGGGTGAAAGTTTGAATGCTGGACGCCGGATCAGCTGCACAAATAAATCATCGCCACGATAAATTATTCACACCGTTTACCGATTACCACCAATTTCAACCCCATTTGTATTAGCCTTTAAAACAATTTTCGCCATAATCCCTTCGCCCGTTTGCAACTGGTGCACTTTTTCACACAACGACGAACGGCTACGTACATAGGGGAGGATGGTAAGAGCTGCACCTTTCTGCCAATCTGATGATTGCACGAATTTGTTTTAAATTTAAAAACAAGTTCAAGTTTGAAAATCAATTTCATAATTCATAATTAATTTACTTAAATCACTGAACGGAAATTCATCACCTAAATAAACATCGAATAAATGATAGTCAGCACTGGATTATCCTTCCTCTTCGGTGCAATCTCCACCAGCTTCCCTACTGCGACAGAAGCGACCATTGAGGGTTCGGGATGGAAATGGGCAGCGTCGGTGATGCTAGACGGGATACTGTACCGATGATGCCGAGAGTAAGCGCTAAGGATACGCTCGAATGGAAGTGAGTTTGAGCGAGAAAATGAAGGGTCCATGTCGACGACAGCAACAAACACACATAATAATTCCGCACCGTCCGTCCGGCGCGGCGAAGTGATGTTGCAGTTCGATAATGCCCACGAAAAAAAAACACCAAAGGGTTTGGATGCCATTTTAGATAATCCCGTTTTGTTTGATTGACTAGTGATTAGCATTACGCACGAAAAGGTATTTTTATGTCAATATTTAGGTCTACATTGGATCTCCAGTTAACCTTTCAAGCAAATGCGTAGAGAGCCAATCCGAAGATGGCGAGTTCGATTCTCTGTTTGGTTTAGATGTTTTTGGGTGAGAGGAATCCTTGACGCCATGGGCATAGTCTATCCATTGTGTAAGCATGCCATTGAGGCCGGAGTAACCTGTGCGGTACATAAAAGTCATCTCCATTCAACTCGATCCATGGTTGCACCTCGCCATCCACGCAGTCTACGGAGGGTCCGCAAATCATCTTCCACCTGATCGATCCACCTTGCTTGCTGCGAATCTCGCTTTTCTATCGTCCGATCTTTGTCGAGCAACATATTCACTGGATTTCTGACCGACATTCTGGCTATGAGCTTGGCCCACCGCAGTCGTCCAACAGTGTAATGGTTCTCCCAACAGCTGATGAATCTCGAGGTTCATTCGCCTTCTCCGCGTATCGTCTGCCATCTGCACCCCACCACAGATGGTACGAAGCACTTTCCATTAGAAAACTTCAAGAAGCTCATATATGTTCTATTAATATTTCTTATTGGCAACATTAATTTTTATGCTTATACTAGTAGAACAATTTTTTTTTTCATTGTTTGACACATTTGGTTCCAGACATCGCAGAGTTCTGGAGAATAAACATATAGATTTAAAAGTTAAATATCTTGAGTTGATAATACATATTATTATTTTTTCAAATTGAGCATCTGGATTAAAAACAAACACCCTAATAAAGAAAAGAAAACTGAGCATCTGTATCAACCTCAGTCAGAAACAGAAATAACTAATGGAAGCAAATATTGTTTTCGATTTCAAATTTTGTTGATTCATTCCAGTGGACCCTACAATTGACCCCTGCAAGCAGGCGAGCTTGGTCCAGGAGAGGAAGCTTATCTGATCTCGAACTTCGTGCAGGTGGCCGCTTGCGCACAATACCAAAAACGAGAAATCCGTAATTCAGCCCACGCATAGGCAGGAAAATATTTTTTACATACTACTGCTGCTTACATACTAGCTGTTGTAGGTATGGCGTTATGGTTTTTATTCTCTACGATTCACTCAAACATAATGTCTGATGTACAATTCAAAAATTGACTCCATCGGGGTATCAGACGGGGTATGTTCGGTTTAAAGCTCTGGAGATGTTCTGCAACGCCGGTATAGAATGCAATACTCGGTATAGAATGTATTCTGCATAGTGCACATGTCCGACTCGTTTATCTTCTTTCAGCCGACGATTAACGAAACGGTCAATGACTTTGGACAAGTAGCAGATTGGGAGATGTGCAGAAGTTTTGAATGATCCCTGGAAGTAATTTTGTTCTTGGGGATAGTTATTTCCAATGTTTCCCTCTATTAATATAGGTAGCAGCGCTCTTCCCACATATAACTGACCAGGTCGCGGGCTTTTGAGTACTGCTGCTGGGTTCATGACGGTGTATTCAAGCGTTTAGGGAGAAACATACGTTTTTGTCTTCCCACTGAGAGAAATTGTTCCAAGCAAGCTCTCATCGCTTTCCGAATAATCACCTACCATTCGTAAGGAGTAAGCTGTTTTACAACCTACAGAGCTGCAACTGTGTTTAAGAATATTTAATAAGGCAACATCGTGCTCCATCATTGCAAAGATATGAAGACACGTGTAAGTCTGTGACCTGAGGGCATACCGGATATTGAACTTCTTGGCACCCCGGTCATTACAGCGCCAGCGGGGTCAACCTCCTCGAGGAAACCCTTTCTGGAGTGATGGTCCCCGAGAAAAAGGTGGGAGGAATCCCGACTAGAAGGTCATATCAAAATTATATCAACATATAATTACGCTATGACTGACCTCCTGTTAGAGCCAGATCAGCAATAAAGGACAGCAGTCATCATTTCTGCATATCGGACGATCGACCCATCAGCCAATCATCGACGAGGTGCATCAATGTGCCGCATCAGCATATCAATATAATAAATACTGCCATCAACCCCGGCATGCTTGTTCAGTTTTTCTTTATCGACGACCGTGATTACTTCTGTTCGCGTTTTAATTAGTGAATAAACGTAGTTTCTGTTAAACTTAGTGTTAGTGCTTTTTTAAAACACCGAACTGTCGTCCCCGGTCAAGATTATATGTTATTATGTTACACTAAATGACTATAACAAAATTTGTTATAAACTTGGTGCAGGATGTTGTTAAAATGGCACGGCGAATGCTGGGTAAAGCGTACCATTGGTGCTTCGCGTATCTGAAGGAATAAAATAGACCCCATCTCGCGGTCCTTCGCCTCTTACCCAGCTACTCCTATCCCTACCTCCCCGTGGTGCTGGCCGGGATACGAGCAACCTTAGGGCAGATCCTCTCCGGAGGTGCAAATCTTACTGAACGTCTGTTCTTCATGTCAGGATCGGCTTACAATAGCGTCTGTTCTCCATGTTAGGGGCGGCTGATCATCGTCCGAGTGCCAGCGAGGGACTCTAAGTGAAACTGTGCACCATGGTCCACCGGGAATAAAGAGGAATGGTCCTCCGGAAATTTAGGGGGTTTGATGTTAGGCCCTGCAAGCCAGCCTTTAAAAAAACATAAACAACGAACAATCAACAAGAGAGTACGGACCGGAACTATCGGCGAAGACCACCGCCACGAAAAGGGACTAGCGATTGGAAACTCGGTTCGTGGAACTGCAAATCTCTCAACTTCATCGGGAGCACACGCATACTCGCCGACGTGCTCAAGGATCGTGGATTCGGCATCGTAGCGCTGCAGGAGGTTTTTTGGAAGGGATCAATGGTGCGAACGTTTCATACCATCTACCAGAGCTGCGGCAACACACACGAGCTGGGAACAGCTTTCATAGTGATGGGCGATATGCAAAGGCGCGTGATCGGGTGGTGGCCGATCAACGAGAGAATGTGCAAGTTGAGGATCAAAGGCCGGTTCTTCAACTTTAGCTTAATCAACGTCCATAGCCCACACTCCGGAAGCACTGATGATGATAAGGACGCATTCTACGCGCAGCTGGAACGTGAGTATGACAGCTGCCCAAGCCACGACGTCAAAATCATCATAGGAGATTTGAACGCTCAGGTTGGCCAAGAGGAGGAGTTTAAACCGACTATTGGGAAGTTCAGCGCTCACCGGCTGACGAACTAAAACGGCCTACGACTAACTGATTTCGCTGCCTCCAAGAATATGGCCATTCGCAGCACTTACTTCCAACACAGCCTTCCGTATCGGTACACCTGGAGATCACCACTGCAGACAGAATCACAAATCGACCACGTTCTGATTGATGAACGGCACTTCTCCGACATTATCGACGTCAGGACATATCGTGGCGCTAACATCGACTCTGACCACTATCTGGTGATGGTTAAACTGCGCCCAAATCCGTCATCAACAATGTTCGGTACCGACGACCGCCGCGGTACGACCTAGAGCGACTGAAGCAACCTGATGTCGCCACTGCATACGCGCAGCATCTCGAGGCAGCGTTGCCGGAAGAGGGTGAGCTCGATGGGGCCCCTCTTGAGGACTGCTGGAATACAGTCAAAGAAGCCATTAACGACGCAGCGGAGAACAACGTCGGGTATATGGGTCGAAGTCGACGGAACGATTGGTTCGACGAAGAGTGCAGACAGATTCTGGAGAAGAAGAACGCAGCGCGGGCGGTCGCGTTGCAGCAAGGTACCCGGCAGAACTTGGAACGTTATAGACGGAAGCGGAGACAGCAGACCCACCTTTTTCAGGAGAAGAAACGCCGCCTGGAAGAAGCGGAGTGCGAGGAGATGGAACAGCTGTGCCGTTCTCAAGAAACACGCAAGTTCTACCAGAAGCTCAACGCATCCCGCAAAGGCTTCGTGCCGCGAGCCGAAATGTGCCGGGATAAGGATGGGAGCATCTTGACGGACGAACGTGTGGTGATCGAAAGGTGGAAGCAGCACTACGAGGAACATTTGAATGGCGCTGAGAGTACAGGCAGTTAAAGTTCTAGGCAGCGGAGGAGATGACCACGTCAGTTCAGCGGACGTTGGAAGCCAACCAGCCCCCACCTTGAGGGAAGTTAAGGATGCCATCCAACAGCTAAAGACCAATAAAGCAGCTGGTAAGGATGGTATCGGAGCTGAGCTCATCAAGATGGGCCCGGAAAAGCTGGCCACTTGCCTGCACAAACTGATAGTCAGAATCTGGGAAACCGAACAGCTACCGGAGGAGTGGAAGGAAGGGGTTATATGCCCCATCTACAAGAAAGGCGACAAACTGGAGTGTGAGAACTTTCGAGCGATCACCATCCTTAATGCCGCCTACAAAGTGATATCCCAGATCATCTTCCGTCGTCTGTCACCATTAGTGAATGAGTTCGTGGGAAGTTACCAAGCTGGCTTCGTTGACGGCCGCTTGACAACGGACCAGATCTTTACTGTACGCCAAATCCTTCAAAAATTCCGTGAATTCCAGGTCCCAACGCACCATCTGTTCGTTGATTTCAAGGCGGCATACGACAGTATAGACCGCGTAGAGCTATGGAAAATTATGGACGAAAACAGCTTTCCTGGGAAGCTTACCAGACTGATCAAAGCAACAGTGGATGGTGTGCAAAACTGTGTAAAGATTTCGGGCGAACACTCCAGTTCGTTCGAATCGCGTCGGGGACTAAGACAAGGTGATGGACTTTCGTGCCTGTTGTTCAACATTGCGCTAGAAGGTGTCATGCGGAGAGCCGGGGTACGATTTTTAACAGATTCAGTCAATTTATTTGTTTCGTGGATGACATGGACATTGTCGGCCGAACATTTGCAAAAGTGGCAGAACTGTACACCCGCCTGAAACGTGAAGCAGCATAAATTGGACTGGTGGTGAATGCGTCATAGACAAAGTACATGCTTGTGGGCGGAACCGAGCGCGACAAGGCCCGCCTGGGAAGCAGTGTTACGGGGATTCCTTCGAGGCGGTCGAGGAATTCGTTTACCTTGCATCCTTGCTAACGGCTGATAACAATATTAGTCGTGAAACACGAAGGCGCATCATCTGTGGAAGTCGGCCCTACTACGGGCTCCAGAAGAAACCTCGGTCAAAAAAGATTCACCACCGCACCAAATGTGTCATGTACAAGACCGGTTGTCCTCTACTGACATAAAACATGGACAATGCTCGAGGAGGACTTGCAAGCAGTTTGAGTATTCGAGAGACGTGCTTAGAACCATCTCTGGCGGTGTGCAAGAAGACGGTGTGTGGCGACGAAGAATGAACCACGAGCTCGCCTAGCTCTACGGCGAACCCAGTATCCAGAAGGTAGCTAAAGCCGGAAGGGTACGATGGGCAGGACATGTTGCAAGAATGCCGGACAGCAACCCCGCAAAGATGGTGTTTGCTTCCGATCCGGCAGGTACGAGACGGCCTGGAGCGCAGCGAGCGAGATGGGCAGACCAGGTGCAAAACGACTTGGCGAGCGTGGGGCGTATCCGAGGATGGCGAGATGCGACCTCGAACCGTGTATTGTGGCGTCAAATTGTTGATTCAATGTTATCTGTTTAGATGTTAACTAAATAAATGAAATGAAATGAAGGCGTAAAAATGGAGAAACAAAAAAAAAAGAATTTCATCAAGAAGGCACTATTTTCCCTCTATTTTCCAGGTTCGTTCAAGTGAAAAGAGTGGTGAGTGAATTGTGCTTTGCATCACAAACCGCAAGATAAGATTTTCTTTCGACTTGAAAATCCCTTGATTTTGTCACATCGAAACAAAAAGTACCAACCCTGCTCTATACTCATTCCAAACATTGCACTTTTCAGTTCTTACTTTTGCACTCAATACAGAAACAAATTTCAAATCGGCCAAATCAACCTTTTGGTCAAATTATATTCAGTCAAACGGCGTTCGGCCAAATGACCCTAACCCGCTGAAAAAGTAGGACTTTCTAACGTCTTTCGAACGTGTCGAGAAAGTTTCCAACCCAGAAATATCCTAGACGGAACGAGAATCTAACTCGCCATCTACTGATTGGCAATCCTACGCTTTTACTCGCAAGGCTACTGAAGACCCCATCGAAGCACACTACGAAGTTTTTATCCTCAGAGTCTTGCATAATGCAGCTTTGTCTGACATCACCCGGGTAGTCACTGGAGCGAAGCAAGAATGTATTCTATCTAAGCTACTGTTTCTCATCGTAGTCGACGTAGTCGATTTCAGACCGTGGAATGTTCTGACAGCCTATTACCATAGATATAATATTACTATGGAGTATCTGAACGACATCGATTTGGCTGATGACGTTGCTCTCTTAGCGCAACGGCGGTGTGATATGCAGAAATAGCTGAAAGACCTGGCAGACCTACGACGGATCTCACTGTCAACGTCAACAAAGCCAAATCGTTGGATGTCTACAAGAACAACCCCTCCAACTTTATAGTAGCCGGGCAAGCAGGTCGAAATCTTTCAATATCTCGGCACCCAGTTAGCGGCAGACGGCGGAACCAAGATTGACAGAAGAATACGGATCCAGAAGGCCACTGATGTTGCGTTTTCTTAAAAATGGAGATTCAATCATATTAGCCAACGCACCAAACTTCGAATATTCAACTCTAACGTGAAATGTATGTTGTTATATGCCGGAAACACTTTTTCTGTATCAACAGAGTTCACGCGGAAACTGTAAGTTTCCATCAACTAATGTCTACGTTTTATAATTTTGGGCCAGGTGGCCTCACAACTAGACGATGCCATCAAAAACCGATATCAAGAAAAAATAGAGAGCATTAGAGGATCGGCCACTGACTACTGAGACGATCCATTTACAAGACAGATAAATCTGTTCGCTCTGTATGCTGCATTCAGCATGTTTTTGGTCTCGTCCTAATTGATGGAATGGCGAATAATCAATTGGACATTATCTATGTGTCCGAAATTTAACGTGGACAGATTTTATTAGTAGCAGCAGAAGCACATTTTATCTTATATTGGCATCACATCCAGTACATTAAAAAATCTAATACGTATCTAAAATATATACAAGCTTTTTTATATAATTTCACAGAAAACTTATATAGAAATAATTATATCATGAACTTTACGCGTCGAATAAAAAATCACCACGATAAAACATTGAAAAAAGTATGACACCTCTCTCATGCATTGTTATTAATTATCTTAATTGGTCGACATGAGAGTTTACCGAGCCATTTAAACCCTCCGAGCATATGCACTTTTATCATCATCATTTGGAATAAGGTGTCTGTAATAATATTTTCCTTATTATGTTAATAAGTAGTCATAAGCAATTTGGATATTTTTAACCCATAATCGGTGTGGCCTTTTCTTTGTGTACAATTATTTTCTCCAAACAAATTACACTCCAATCTATCTCCAACAGACGTTGGTAATAGGTGGAACACATTCAAATTCTCCCGAAAAAAAATTAAACAAAAAACTTTCGTCAATGCAGTTGGCGAACAGCGCGCACCCAACAACAGCAGTAGCAAGCAGCCAACCATCGCCGCCGCCGCGCACAAACAGTTGCTGCCCGATCAGTTTTATTAAAATATTTTTAGCAAAAGTAACATCTGCGTTACATCTGTTCGTATTAAATATCGAAGCGAAATGCGACATGAAGCAGAAGTCGGAAAAGCGCAAACCCATAGAGGGCAACCAAATAGCAGCAGCGGTAACACTTGCCTGCTACTGCTGCTGCTGCTGCTCGCTCGTTGGTTCGCTGTTCGACTGTTTCTGGTACACGCTTAAAATCAATAACACAGAGATGTGTTTGCATCACACAAAACGGACCTAATGCGGAACATCCCCTAGATGAGCGATAGTTACACAGCCACAAAAATAGCTCGTGTGGTTTTATTGAAGCTTGGATTTCAATATTTTCAACAGTATTTGGTTCCTCATGAAACAAGGAATCTGTACAAACGTTAACATGTTGAAAAGGACCGTTATCACGACCGTACGAGGCATTTTTGTGCCTGTGTAACTGTCGCTCATCTAGGGGATGTTCCGCATTAGGTCCGTTTTGTGTGATGCAAACACATCTCTGTGTTATTGATTTTAAGCGTGTACGAGGCGAGGCAGAAGAGTGTTCCCTCTGTTTCCATAGGATGAATGAATCGTCGTCGTTGCTTTGGCTAGATGGTGGAGGACTGAACCGCGGAGAGTTGTACACAAAATACCTTTCGCTCTTGACTCTCCCAGAAATCATCACGCGGCTTTGAGAAACCACCATCATCGTCATCAGTGAGCAGATCTGCTAAAATATTTAGTTACATGGACGATGCAAGTGGTAAGCTTCAATGATTCAAGTAAAACTAGGTATTTTAGAACATAAGTAATATGTATTAAGATCATAAGTGATCAGATAAACATGTTAAGAAATTAGCAAAAAATTAAGTAAGAATGTAAGTAAATTCAATTGTGAAGATAATCCATTGTTTTCATATGCATAATTAATTCCGTAATGTTCGAAGCAGCAGTCGAAACAATTCCGTTCTGTTCTCTTCTTAGATCTGCAATAATATTACCACCCCAATCCACAGGCGCAAAACAACAACAATCAACCAATCGAAATGACTAAAATGCGGTGCGAGACCGTCCTCCGTACGGTCGCATCATTGCACAGTCCGACATAGGAATCTTGAGGAGGTATGCGCTACGGAGGGAGCGGAAAACATTCGGGAACAGCTGCGATGAATTAGAGATAGAAGGGAAGACATGTGCATTTTTATAAATTCATGTGGTGGCACAGATGAGACACGAGAGAGCCAGAGCCGACAATTTAGGTGTGTAAGTATGCTGTCTGGGAAAACCACCATGCGTTGTAGTCGAATGAACTGTTGAGTGACTGCCAGCACGCTGAATTTATGCTGCGAGAGTGAGTGTACGAATCGATGTCCAATGAGCTAGAGTTCGTGAAAACTCGCGATTTTCATATGTTTGTACATAATGATGAAGTATTGTTTACACGGGGAGAACAGAAAGCTCGAGAGAGTGAGTAAAGCTTTGGCGCCAGTTTGCAAAAAAAGTAAGAGAACTTAGAAATCTCAGGTGCAAACATATACATATGATTCGAAAATTGTTAATGCATCATTCTGAATTAAATTGAAGAAAATAGTGAAGATTCGATTGAATTGAAGATTATAACATGTGGTGACTAATTAAGACCAAACTGCATATATTTTCAGTGGAGTTTGGTCTTAATTAAAGGAATACGAAATATTTCTTCTTTTTTTCGTGGAAATTTAGATATCCCCACTGCATCACGTTGAAACTCCAGAGAATTTTCCGTGAAAATGCCAATAATTACTTTTAAAATTCCATAAAATTTCTGAGAACTTTTAAACGGAATAAGGTTGTTTGGCAGAAAGCCATTTGGTCGAAGATCATAAGGCGAAAAGTTGTTTGGCCGGATATGTCATCTGACCGAACAAACCATTTGGCCGAAGATGGGCCTAGCCTAAAGTTGTTTGTCCGAAAATGTTATTTAGTCTACAGCTCCATACGACAGAAAATGTCGTTCGGCCAAACAGTTCCTTTGCGGATCGTTCAAAATTGACGTCCAAGGTTTTAGGGGGAGGGTGTTCAAGATTATATACTCGATTAAGTTGAAAATCGGCATACGGGACTAGCGAAGTTGAGTTTTTCTCGTAATCCGTACGTTAAACCTAACTTCGCTAGTGGCGTGCTAGGCTTATTAGGTCCTAATTAGACTAGCGCACTACTAGCGAAGTTAGGTTTAACGTACGGATTGCGAGTAAAATCTAACTTCGCTAGTCCCGTATTCCGGTTTTCAACTTGACTAGCGATACCAAAAAGCGTCACAGAAGTGGGAGGGGGATCTAAATATCTAAAAAATGGTAGTTAACGTTATATTTAAACAACTAAAAAATGGTTAGCAATAGCTTTGTAAGCCGAAATGATTGTTTGATAGAATTGGTCATTTTACCAAAAAGTCGACAGAATAGGTCATATGGCATAAAATGCCGTTTTGTCGAAATGATTGTTTCGCTTTCTTCTTCCAAACAACATTTTCGGCCAAATGATCTATTTGGTCAAACGATATTTCCGCGCACATGACTTGTTAGGGCAAATAACCAGTTCAACCGAATGTCTCTTTCGGCTGTATGTCGCTTTCAGCCCAACGCCATTTATGGCACCATTTCCGACCTTATAAACGTTCAATTTGTCCAGATGGAATTCTGCTAGATGACCTTCGGCTTAACGAGTTATTCGGCCGAGTGACATTCGAACAAATGGCTTACCGCCGAATTACTTTTGGCCAAACAACGGAAGGGTCATCTGGCCGAAGGCCACAAAGCCGAAAGATGTTTAGACGAATTATATTTATTGAACGGCTACTCAGTCTTGCAATTATTCCACCGAGTTTTTTTTATTTACCCGACGTTTCGACACGGGGATAGTGTCTTTTTCAAGGGGAAAATATTTGTGTTGTTTGTCGTCGTATGTTTAGTCTAACTTGCACCGTCTGTTTGTCTAATAGTCCGTACATGACTTCGGAAGCACTGTTATCAATATTCATTTTTTCTAGCTAAGAAATGTGTTGCTGACATTTTCATTATTACGAGAAATTAATTTTAATAGGTTTATACTTTAAGCTTCGTAAAGCACTTATGGCTATTGAAGGCTTCCAAACCTCTTGAAAGCAGGCCTCCGATCCTGTTGCAGAGAGGCTTTTAAGCCACTTTAAAACTTCTCTGAACATCTTGAAAGGACGCCTCTAAGCTTCTTGAGGAAAGGTTTCCGTGCCTATTGAAAAGGAGCTTCCGAACCTTTTAAAGGGAGGTATCCGAGCCTCTTGGAAAGTGACTTCCGAGCTTCCTGAATTGAGGCTTCTAAGCCTCCTGAAAGGCGGCATACGAGTCAGTTAAAAGGAGGCCTCTGAGTATCTTGAAGAGACAATTCGAAGCCTCTCGGAAGAAGAATTCCGAGCATTTTAAAATAAAGCCTCTTGTAGAAAAGCCTCTTGAAAGGAGGCTTCCGAGCCTCTTGAAAGGAGGCTTCCGAGCCTCTTGAAAGGAGGCTTCCGAGCCTCTTGAAAGGAGGCTTCCGAGCCTCTTGAAAGGAGGCTTCCGAGCCTCTTGAAAGGAGGCTTCCGAGCCTCTTGAAAGGAGGCTTCCAGGCCTCTTGAAGGAGGCTTCTGAGCCTCTTGAAAGGAGGCTTCCGAGCCTCTTGAAAGGAGGCTTCCAGGCCTCTTGAAGGAGGCTTCCAGGCCTCTTGAAGGGAGGTTTCCAGGCCTCTTGAAAGGAGGCTTCCAGGCCTCTTGAAAGGAGGCTCCCCGGCCTCTTGAAAGGAGGCTTCCAGCCCGCTTGAAAGGAGGCTTCCAGGCCTCTTGAAAGGAGGCTTCCAGACCTCTTGAAGGAGGCTTCAGGCCTCTTGAAAGGAGGCTTCCGGGCCTCTTGAAAGGAGGCTGAGCCTCTTGAAAGGAGGCTTCAGGCCTCTTGAAAGGAGGCTTCCAGGCCTCTTGAAAGGAGGCTCGAGGCCTCTTGAAAGGAGGCTCTGAGCCTCTTGAAAGGAGGCTTCTGAGCCTCTTGAAAGGAGGCTGGGCCTCTTGAAAGGAGGCTTCCAGGCCTCTTGAAAGGAGGCTTGGGCCTCTTGAAGGAGGCTTCCGGGCCTCTTGAAAGGAGGCTTCCAGGCCTCTTGAAAGGAGGCTTCCGAGCCTCTTGAAGGAGGCTTCCAGGCCTCTTGAAAGGAGGCTGGAGCCTCTTGAAAGGAGGCTTCCGGGCCTCTTGAAAGGAGGCTTCCAGGCCTCTTGAAAGGAGGCTTCCAGGCCTCTTGAAAGGAGGCTTCCGAGCCTCTTGAAAGGAGGCTTCCGAGCCTCTTGAAAGGAGGCTTCCGAGCCTCTTGAAAGGAGGCTTCCGGGCCGCTTGAAAGGTGGGTTCAGGGCCTCTTGAACGAAGGCTTCTAGGCCTCTTGAGAGCAGGGCTTCCGCGCCTTTTGAAAGTAGGCTTCCGGGTGTTTTAATGGAGGCTTCCAGGCCTCTTGAAAGGAGGCTTCCAGGCCTCTTGAAAGGAGGCTTCCAGGCCTCTTGAAAGGAGGCTTCCAGGCCTCTTGAAAGGAGGCTTCCAGGCCTCTTGAAAGGAGGCTTCCAGGCCTCTTGAAAGGAGGCTTCCAGGCCTCTTGAAAGGAGGCTTCCAGGCCTCTTGAAAGGAGGCTTCCAGGCCTCTTGAAAGGAGGCTTCCAGGCCTCTTGAAAGGAGGCTTCCAGGCCTCTTGAAATAAGGCTTCCAGGCCTCTTGAAAGGAGGCTTCCAGGCTTCTTGAAAGGAGGCTTCCAGGCCCTCTTGAAAGGAGGCTTCCAGGCCTCTTGAAAGGAGGCTTCCAGGCCTCTTGAAAGGAGGCTTCCAGGCCTCTTGAAAGGAGGCTTCCAGGCCTCTTGAAAGGAGGCTTCCAGGCCTCTTGAAAGGAGGCTTCAGGCCTCTAGAAAGGAGGCTTTGAGCCTCTTGAAAGGAGGCTTCCAGGCCTCTTGAAAGGAGGCTTCCAGGCCTCTTGAAGGAGGCTGAGGCCTCTTGAAAGGAGGCTTCCGGGCCTCTTGAAGGAGGCTCTGAGCCTCTTGAAGGAGGCTTCCAGGCCTCTTGAAAGGAGGCTTGAGGCCTCTTGAAGGAGGCTTCCAGGCCTCTTGAAAGGAGGCTTCTGAGCCTCTTGAAAGGAGGCTTCTGAGCCTCTTGAAAGGAGGCTTCTGAGGCCCTCTTGAAAGGAGGCTTGAGCCTCTTGAAAGGAGGCTTCTGAGGCCTCTTGAAAGGAGGCTTCTGAGCCTCTTGAAAGGAGGCTGAGCCTCTTGAAAGGAGGCTTCCAGGCCTCTTGAAGGAGGCTTCCGGGCCTCTTGAAAGGAGGCTTCCAGGCCTCTTGAAAGGAGGCTCTGAGCCTCTTGAAAGGAGGCTTCCGAGCCTCTTGAAAGGAGGCTTCCGAGCCTCTTGAAAGGAGGCTTCCGAGCCTCTTGGAAGGAGGCTTCCGAGCCTCTTGAAAGGAGGCTTCCGAGCCTCTTGAAAGGAGGCTTCCGGGCCTCTTGAAAGGAGGCTTCCAGGCCTCTTGAAAGGAGAAGGCCTCCGGGCTTCTTGAAAGGAGGCCTCCGGGCCTCTTGAAAGGAGGCCTCCGGGCCTCTTGAAAGGAGGCCTCCGGGCCTCTTGAAAGGAGGCCTCCGGGCCTCTTGAAAGGAGGCCTCCGGGCCTCTTAAAAGGAGGCCTCCGGGCCTCTTGATAGGAGGCCTCCGGGCCTCTTGAAAGGAGGCCTCCGGGCCTCTTGAAAGGAGGCCTCCGGGCCTCTTGAAAGGAGGCCTCCGGGCCTCTTGAAAGGAGGCCTCCGGGCCTCTTGAAAGGAGGCCTCCGGGCCTCTTGAAAGGAGGCCTCCGGGCCTCTTGAAAGGAGGCCTCCGGGCCTCTTGAAAGGAGGCCTCCGGGCCTCTTGAAAGGAGGCCTCCGGGCCTCTTGAAAGGAGGCCTCCGGGCCTCTTGAAAGGAGGCTTCGGGCCTCTTGAAAGGAGGCTTCCGGGCCTCTTGAAAGGAGGCTTCCGGGCCTCTTGAAAGGAGGCTTCCGGGCCTCTTGAAAGGAGGCTTCTGGGCCTCTTGAAAGGAGGCTTCCGGGCCTCTTGAAAGGAGGCTTCCGGGCCTCTTGAAAGGAGGCTTCCGGGCCTCTTGAAAGGAGGCTTCCGGGCCTCTTGAAAGGAGGCTTCCGGGCCTCTTGAAAGGAGGCTTCCGGGCCTCTTGAAAGGAGGCTTCCGGGCCTCTTGAAAGAAGGCTTCCGAGCCTCTTGAAAGGAGACCTCCGGGCCTCTTGAAAGAAGGCTTCCGGGTCTCTTGGAAGCAGACTTCCGGGCCTGAGTAGAAGCTTCCGGCTTCTCGATAGGAGGCTTCCGGGCCTCTTGAAAGGAGGCTTCAGAGCCTCTTGAAAGAAGGCTTCCGAGCCTCTTGAAAGGAGGCTTCCGCGCCTTTTGAAAGGAGGCTTCCGGGTCTCTTGAAAGGTAGCTTCCGGGCCGCTTGAAAGGATGTTTTCGGGCCTCTTTGAGGAGGAGGCTTATGAGCCTAATGAAAGAAATCCTCCGAGCCTCTTGGAACCAGGCACCAAAATTTCCAAATCCTCTTAAAAAGAGGCTTCAGAGACTCTCGAAGGGAGGTTTCTGAGATGCTTGGAAGGAAGTTTTCGAGAAGCATATAGGATGCTTACATTCCTCTTGCAACGAAGCAGCTAACATTTTCGGGAAAAAGCCTTCATGCCTCTCAAATGAAGGTTTCACCGTACCTTAAGTCTCAAGATTTAGTTCAGAAGCGTATTCTTAACATAGTATTCAACATTTTTTCGAATTGGTTTTTTTGGTTGATTTTTTTTATCCTTTTGATCTTGTGTTGGTTGTGCAGAGCAGGATTCAATTGGCTTTGATTTACTGATCGCCATGCATATTATGTACACGACAAAGTTTTAAAGTAAAAAAATACACAATTATGAAAACTCTATCAATAAGATCTATCTAAGAATCTTGTTCGGCATGATTTGAACCCTGATTTGGCATCAGTCTCCCCATGTAAATTGAATAAATGCTCAGTTTACTTCACGAGCAGTTTTAATAAGTTCTTATATCAATTTTAGTAGTACACTACTGCTAGTACACTACTGCTAATCCATATGATGTTATTTTCCCAAAGATACTCATGTTTTTTTCTTTTTCCTGGAGGTTTGAAAGGGTAAAAAATAGAACTTCGTTACTCTAAGGTAGGTTTTTACGTGGGAGATGTGTTCCGCGTAAATCTAAAAATAAGCATGAAAAACGACTTAAACTAATTTGGTTTGCCTGACGTTCACATATCCCTATGCTTTAAAACAAACAAACATAAACTCGGAATAAAATCGCATCAAAAATGACAAAAATGATATTATGACTTCAGCGAAATTAAACCGATACTGGAAACAAGACACCTTGAATAGCCTAATCAGTAAGGGCACGGCATTACCAAACTAAAGGTGGACGTCATCAGCAAGAAAGATGCAAAAAAACTAGAAGGGAAATATCTAGAAACAAATAAGTAAAGTTTTGGAATCAAAAAATGAATTAGGTATATTCATATTTTAATTTCCCAATTTGTCTTTTTTCTCTTCGATGAGTCACAAACGATATGCGTAGCTAATAAAGGAACTGTTCACATTTCCATCTCACTGAACATATTTTCATCTCATCGCGAAACAAAGAAATACTGCACCGATTTTAACGGTTCTTTTTGTTAACATGCGTGCTCACCGCTGAAAAAATCACAAAAATAAGAAACAAATCAAATTCTTTTTCATTGCTTTGTTTTTCGTGGAATGAATATCGGAGCTATGAGATGAAGTCCAGGAGCAGTAACCCTATTTATCTCATAACTTTTTGCTAACTCATGTGCTTACTGCTGAAAAAAATCTCTATAATAAAAATAATAATCCAATGCCTCGTCATGGGTACTATGCGATGAAGTCCGGGAACAGTTGCCTTAAATGATCGAAAACATCTGATATTCATATGTTTAATTTTATTCTACCAAATAAGATGTCAATCAATTTTAATAAATAAAATCATCGCACTTCAAAAGCATCCTACGTATGTCAAAGAAACCAAAATCTCAATTCACAGCACTGCTGTCGACCATCATGGCCCCCGATCGAATGAACATCCTGCCCCAGCCAGCATTGCGCCAAGACTGTGGCAATAACCGGTGCGGTGTACGGTCCGAGAAGCGTTGGAAAGGGAATTCGCGGAACGCGGCTTTGATCCATACGCGATGACAATATCTTGGAAGCCACGAAAGTCTCGCCACGGCATTGGCGATGGGAGCAGCCACATTTGTGCGAACAAGGTCCTCCATCATTGGGTGGTTTTCTAACAACTGGATGCACCCTGGTCGTTGGCGTCGTCGGTCTAGTGCTTGCTATTGGTGTACTTGCTGTAGCTCTGTAGAGGGATTCACGCGGATGACACAAACACATCATACGGCCAACCAACCGTCCCCCCAACAACGGGCGCTGTGTGTCGCCTTTCGGTGCCATGTCCTAAATCTCGGCTTCCGGAGCCCACTTGTGGCGACGACCGAACCAAGGCAAGTCGTGTAGACAAACAGACACCCCCGGAGCAACAGCGTGGCCGGGTGCGGTGTTTGTCAGCGAGATGGGAATATAACATGTGTTCAGAATTATACATTTAATATGAATAAACGACGACGTGGTTAGTGTGGAAAATGTATAATTATCGGAATAAATTAACGAGCAAATATGTTGATTTTCGCATAGATTTGCTTTGTGTTGCTCGGCCGGATAATGTGGATGGTACCAGATACGTGCGGGATCCATGATGACACAAATAACCTCCAAAGTTGGTGGTTGAGGCGTTCAAATGAGGATTAAACGGTTTACGTTGGGCAGTTTAGACAGCACGTTGGGGGGAATGATAGCCGATCAGACGACATGGACCATGTGTTATCTCTTACGGTGAAGCGATAAGCTCACCAAACAAAGCGTGTTGTGAACATGCGTATCGAATAATTTTGTTCGCACTAAAGCGCTTCTATTGAGTGATGCAAAGATTGTAACAATACTTAAGAGGGAATTGTTAATTTTGAACGTAGAAATCTTTCCGAAACTGAGAGAGAACGTGAGTCCATTGTGCCCATTTATCCATATCGTGTTTCAGAGTTTTGTTCAAACCATTGGCATATTCAAGTGATTTTTCTTAATTTAATTACATGTTAACATGTTTTTTCAGTAAAATCATTAAAAGTTACCAATATATCAATTATTATCCAAATTTTTTATTTCAAGGGGCACATTTTATACATGCTTATCATATGCATACAATTTATCAACAAAATTCATTGTTATAAGATTAATTTCTTAACATGTCCGTTTTACCCATACACTATGTCCATTTCACCCGCATACTTTCAAACCGATTTTTTCATAAAATCATTTTCATAAAAATCACATAATCTGATTGTTTTCCACTAAATTGACTTCCAGCAATCGTAGTGCTTCTGTTTAAGATTCACGTAAGTGGTTCAGGTCCCCAATATTACAACGTTTTCCATGTGAAAATGACGCGATTCCTTAGGGTGTTCATATTACCCCCAGCCCCATTACTTCCACAACAGGACAGAGTTGGTCTCAATCCTGATCGACTTGCTTCCTAATCCAGGCTATGGCATCGGTCTGGGGAACGGACGTTGCCAACCGCCGGTAACTTTCCCAGGCACTCAGCAATGCTGTGGGATCCAATTTTGCTTGAGGGATGGTTGAGCAGCTCACTCTGCAGTGCTGAGATAACGCTAGCAGAACCATTGAGTAAAAGGGTTGACTTTTTTGACGAAACTTCGGTGGCAGTAAAACAGCAGTTGCTATCACACAGGTCCTTCAGACTGTCCAAAACCGTCCAGTTGTGCACAGTAATACTGATGGCCACTTCACGGCCTGAACTGGCCCATCCGTGAATATGTGTTGGTGGCTCCTGGTGGTATTCAGCATTCAGTAATTCTGCAATTGCAAATTCGGCTGGGGTAGATGAGCAAGGATGTTATCGATCATTTAGTGATTTGCGTTCGATCATTTAGTAGTTTGTTAATAACTCATTCCAAACGCTGAATTTCAAAATGTGTTGTATGGTGGACTTCTAGTGCGAAGGTTTTTCTACAACTTTGTCTAAAGGTTCGTTGTTTGAATTCCACTAGTAACGTAGTTTTATTTTCAGTAACTTAGACTAAATGATAACGAAATTTCAATCATTTAGTTTAAGTTACTACTACTAGTGCTATAACTCCGTTATTAGTTGAATTCTAACAACGAACCATCAGGCAGAGTTGTAGAAAAACCTTCGCTTAGAAGTCCACCATACAACACATTTTGAAAATCAGCTTCTGGAATAAGTTATTGACAAACTACTAAATGATCGAACGCAAATTACTTAACGATCGATAACATCCTTGGAGCAACTTTAACGTATTGGTTGAAGATCGGTGATAGAATGTCAGTCAGGTTCCGGTGGGCCAAGCAGGTGAGTTTCCAGCCATGGAATGGTCTGCTGTCGATAATGAACTATCCGATCTGCAGACGGACGGAGCGCTCGATTGTTTGCCCTGTGGGTCTTCGAGCTTACCCTTTTTTTCTTGAGCAAAGGTATACGCAAACAGACACCTGATGAGGTTAACAGAGGTAGTGTGGGGATGGAAGCTTACCCTAACTGATCGAAAGCGGGCCAGAACGTTTAAATACCGGTCAAATGATTCCTTTATATTCTTCACTATCTTCTGGGGGAATTGGATAGTCGAATAGCTGTTTCCTTCTACAGCAGATGTGGCCACTGGCGAGATAGGCATGTACTACCAGGTGAACCAACCCAGACTAGTGTGCGATCATGTTCTCCAGAAGGAGTAGGGGGAATGAGTATTGCTGATTATACACATTACTCATCTTCTGTTATCGCCAAGGAATACCGTATGTTGGTTCCTACCTTAATGACCCATTTATATTTTCCTCCAGGGAAACGGTCCATAGGGTCTGCGGAAACACGGTTCACCTAGAGCTTTTACATTCATTGAGGTACCCCCTATTTTTTCGCTGTAAATGAAAATAAGCATAACACATGAGTCCTGAAAAACGGTCCGGAAAAGTAACGGTATATATTGTACTCCAAAAGTTGTCTGAAATTTTCGCTGTTCGCCAATTCAAATTAAGTTTATGTATACTTTGAGGAACTTTGGAAGCTTCCGAGGGTCTTAAAACAGGCCTCAGAGCCTCTAGACAGTAGAACTCGACGGCTCTTGAAAGGATGCTTCCGAATCTCTTGAAGGGAGACTTTCGAATCTTTTGAAAAGAGGTTTCCGAGGCTCTTAGAAGGAGGCTTCTGAGCATTTTGCAAGGACGCTTCCAAGGCTCTTGAAAGAAGGATTGCGAGCCTCTCAAAAGGAGGTTCGGAGCCACTTGAAAGGAGGCTTCCGAGTCTCTTTAAACAAGACTTCCGAACCTCATGAAAGAGGCTTCCGAGCATCTTGAAAGGAGACCTCCAAGCTTCTTGAAAAGAGGCTTTGCTTTTGAAAAGCAATCAAGAAATATTTCGGAAAAATCCCGGGATGTGCGACATTTTCTATTCCGAATCCCGGGACAAGAAAAAAGTGCCAGGAAATGGACTCTCTAGGTTCACCGTTTGGAGGGCGATAAACCAAAGGGAACTGACGTTGGTCAACTGTTCGGGTATGAACCTCGAATAGAGAATTCCGGGATAATTTACTGTTTATCCAGACTAAGGCCGTAACCTGTGCGGTATATAAGAGTCTTCTCCATTCGGCTCAGTCCATGGCTACTAGGGCTTCCATTTCGGGAAATGATTTCCCGGGAAATCAAATTTCCCGGGATTCCCGTTTCCCGGGATGTACACTTTAGTTTCCCGAATTTCCCGGGTAATTATTATGCTAAAATATTTTGTTTTTGATTCAAATCCCGAACAGAATTATGTTCCGAAAACTCATTTCTGTTTTAAGATATGTTTGAAATATTTCATTTGAATATTTTATGGGCTTTTTTCATATTATTATGAGCCAATGAGAACTCTGGACATTTAAGAGTAAGTAAACAAATTTAAGGTCTTTAATGTAAAGTCAACAACTATCTAAAAACAAAAACTGATGCTCTTCGGAATTTAAAACTTAGTTTGATTGAAAAAATCCTAATATTACGGTATGACCATCATGCGATCATCTGGGACAATTAATTTAAAATAGGGAAACGGTTCGCCACTTCATCTCATAGCTCCCATTTCCATCCCATCAAAAACAAATCAATGAAAAGGAATTTGATTTTTTTTTGTGATATTTCCAGGAGTGAGCACGCATGTTAGCAAAAAGAAGCGACAAGATTAGTGCTGTATTTCTATATTTGGCGATGAGATGAATATATGTTCAGTAAGATGGAAAACGGCACAGTTCCCCTATGTATTTTCAAATATTACCTTAAATACCCTAAATTTAAAGAGGTATTTCAATCAACCTTGACCATTGTTAGTTGTCAGTAGGTATTAAAAATATATATGTTCGAGTTTCAAAATGGTTGATGCTAAAAACTCTCCGGCAATAATAGAACAAATACTTTCAAAGCCGACTTTTCCTCCATATCAAGGATGAATGTGAACATTATGGAAATGTATCACATAGCGGAGCTCATCTGGACACAGCTTATTTTACTCTTGAACGAGAGCAGATGCTAAATCTTCGCCAACTGATACTCATGACATGGCGAACGTTTTGCAGAAAGAGTTAACGCTTTTTGAACTGAACAGAAAACATTCTCAGACTTTTCAACAATTCATTATTGATATGAGGACAATGTTTGCAAGCATCAATCCTTTTAGGTCGAATGTATATTTTTATCCCAAGTTATTATTTCAAGTCATATTCTACGACAATTTTGAGTTTCGCATAATTGACCTTTCCCGTCAAAAACTGTATCTCGTTTTATTGTCCCAATCGATTCTTTGGCCTATTTAAGGTCAACTTTCCCAAAACTATTTTTAAAATCGAAAAAGAGCTGTTTTCTTAGGATTGGTATAATTTTGAACGAACATCGGGTGAATTTTTTCAGGTCGGTTCACACGTGCAGCACTTTTTCGGTTTTTGTTTTCGATTTTAAAAATAGTTAGAGGCTTCAAAAGTATGGGTTCTTTGGGAAAGTTGACCTTAAATAGGCCAAAGAATCAACTGAGACAATAAAACGAGATACAGGGTTATGTACAAGACACGACCGCCCAACGTAAACTACGTAAAATAGTTTGGTGCATTGAGAAATGTAGTCATATTTTAAGAAAATTCATTCGATTACGTATGTCACTGGTTAAGAACAAAATTACCACAACTTCTTCTATATAATAAAAATGAGTTGAGGTTTCCTTCCTGACGATTTGACTCGCGAACGGGTTGACCGATTTGCAAGATTTTCTCCGTAATCGATTCCTTCTGGGATCCGCAAGGTTTGTATATATTAACAGTTGGTGAACTTAACGGAGAAATGTAAAAAAAATCATTTGAATACAATTTTAGGTCAGCTGTTGAAGAAAACAGGAAAACAAAACAAACGCACGGAAATTGATCTAGAGTGCGGGGCTGCATATAGTTCATTGTGACATTTGCAACACCCGGGCAAAGCTGGGTTTCTTTCGCTAGTCAATTATATAAAAAATGTTGTACCTTAGTCACGGTGACGTCCGCGTGCAGTCTGGAGGTCGGATAAAAAAATCGTTCAAAAAGGTCACTTATAATTCAGTTTTATTGCTCTCAGATACATTAAATCTATTCTACAAGCATTCTATGTAGTTGAAACAGTGACATATTCTCACCCCCATTTGACCCGTTGTCTCCCCGACGACGGTACCATAACTTAAAAATTGACCTTTAAAACCCCAAGTTGTAATGATGCTTTTTGCGATTCCAACTGTTGCATTCGACTCAGAGTAAAATTTCATTCCAAATTTTCGACCACTATTCTAGTTTGAATCTGGAGCAAAATAGAACAAACTCTCTGGTTTCCCCAGCATATTCGTGTTTTAAAATGATGAAATAATGATACTAAATTAATGATTTCGTGTGTGTGTTACTTCTACGTGAAGTTAAACGATTTACAATGATATGGAAATGCTAATATCATCTTCCAAACTTGGACGTACATGTTCATGATAGAATTAGAGGCGAAAGTATAGAATTGATAGTTCCGTTAGGATACGGCAGGCATGAAGAATGTTTTTATAGAAGTCGATTTGAAAGCGAGCGGAGGGCAATATTTGTGATGGCACATATCACACGACCTTCCTTCTGCCAAGCTCCCGCATGAAGGGGGAGGGAAGAATATCAGTGTGGAAGCTGATATATCTCCACTGGCAAAAGGAAGGTGGTTTGACTTGCTCATATGCCATCGCGTGCGGAAGGATTTGCTATCGACGAGTACTGTCTCCAAATTTCTAATATGACATAAGCATTTAGTCGAATAGGATTTTTATTGCACAGTTCTGTTTTCTCATTGCGTCCGTCTCGAAATAATGATGTTGGTGCCAGGAAAGGCGCCGTAATTGCAAAGAGGATTGATCCGTAGTTAAAATGATCATTTATACACCAAAATAGTTGACAAATATTTGAATCTCGTGATTCATTCGTGGTGGGCTACGAAATGGTGAGTTGATATCCGGGAAGGGGCGCCTAATTCTGGTCCTCACAAGTTCCAATACTCACGCTTCCACGGGTCTTCCGTTGACAATTGACCGCCAGCTAAGGGTTGCGTAGCCTGGGCACTGTTGTCTTTCTGACATCAGCTAGAGTGAGAGGGTGCGTCCTGTGGGGTCTGCCTAGGATGTGGTGGGGTTCGACAGTGGGCTCTATTGAACTTCTATAAAAAGCTGCATGTGTCCCCAAGCAGGCCCTATCAAAGCGACCGTGTGCCGCTCAAAGCGCACTAGCCTAGTCCTGGTGTTGGGTGGGACTTTAAACAAATTTGACCCGACTGATTGAGCGTCTGTTCACCAAGGAGATGCGGCTCCAACAGCGTCTGTTCTGGCATCCAGCGGCTGAGTATGAAATGCTATTCCCCGGAAGCTATACCTAAGATGGCAGCCCCATCCCGGTGGATAGGGAACCTTCGGCCAACAACCTTCTGTTCCCGAAACATCAATTTGTTCGAGAATCCGATAATGAGGAACGCCGCATGAAGCTTGAGATCCTCCCAAGCAACACCTCTTGTTTCTCAGTGAGTAACAACAACTGTGTGACTTACTAAAGGTCTGGCTTATGCACAACGCGTCGTATTTGGAACTCCTTTGTGGTACAAAAAGTGCAAGAGGTGGAGCCTACTTGCAACATCTTGCGGCTATAATGAAAATAAAAACCCAAAAACCAACCGGGACTCGAACCATGTATCTTGAGATTTGCCACCTTCTACTATAAACATCACACCAACAATTCTATTTGGAGATTCTGCTACAAGTGCACTACATAAACAACAAAGTCATTTGTAACTTCATTGTACCTTATACGGAACATGCAGGGGACTGTCAAAAATAAAATACTGCTCAGCTGAGCTCAAAGTGTTTTGCAACATATCAGAAACATTGTCGTAACAGCAATGAATCGAAGTGTTATTATTTCTGCAACTTATCTTTTTTGTTTCTGATATGAAACACATCGAATTTTAAACCACCCAAGAAGTCAGATGGGTAGAATATTGCGACGCCACTTAAACGGAAATGAAACATTGTGATTTTCTCAAACTGGAACGTGGCTTTAACGTGACTCGATGTATTGCCAGTTGATTGCAATTTATTAGGAACAAACACCTATTTGAAAGATGTTGCGCGTGCTGCTTGGGCTGGGACTGAGTGAAGTCCGTTGGCCAAACTTTGGAGAACACAGAACGCCGTCGGGACAAGTTCTGCTATACTCTGGTTTACGAGGTGAACACGCTGCCCGGCATCACGGAGTTGGCTTCCTACTAAGCGCTCAGGCACACTCTGCGCTTATGAAGTGGGAACCTATAAGTGAAAGGATAATCGTTGCCAGATTTAGAACACGGGTCCGAAATCTTACTATAATCCAATGTTATGCGCCAACCGATGCTGCCGATCTCCGAGACAAAGAAACTTCTACAGTCAATTCAATGCCGTCGTAGATAGAATTCCGAAGGGTGATATCAAGATCTGTTTGGGTGACTTTAATGCGAAGATTGGATCCGACAACTCGAACCATGAGCGCATTATGGGACGTCATGGTCTCGGAGAAATGAGCGAAAACGGAGAGCTGTTCGCAGAATTTTGTGGCAATATCGACATGGTGATTGGGGGATTGCTCTTCCCTCATCGACCGGTCCACAAGGTCACGTGGGTCTTCCGTGACGGCTTTACACACACTAATTTTATTTCGCTGGAATCCAGCAAAATTTTGCTGTTTTTTTTTGTGCTGTTAAACCAGCAATTGATTCAGCAAAAAATATTGCTGATCAACCAGCAAAACTATTTTTCTCAAAGGTGACAGATCGTTTACTGAAATTCAGTAATTCAAATTGCTGGTAATCAGTAACCATCTAGTAAACAAATTTTGCTGTATTTCCAGCATTTACTATGCGTTCAGTGCGTTGTAAATCGTAGGGATTTTTTTAAATAAAATAAATATTTACGTAGTTGGAAGGAATATTCATTATTTTTATTTTCAATAAATATAAATTCACTCACGAACCAAAAGCTTGGAATCGTGGTATAAACAAATGTTCCATGGCTAGTCCAGCAGAAATGGCTCCAGTCGCCATTACTAGCTCTAGTTGTTTCCAAGCAACGCCGAATCACACATTTTGCTGGAAAAAGGAATGCAAAATATAGATAGTTACAATTCAAAAATGCAACTTAATAATAACGATTAATACTTACGGAATATACTCGAGAATATCTTTCTTGGTGATAAATTCAAATGTGTTTATTAAACATAAATTTTTTTTTCTACAAAAAGACTACAAAAATATATGCTTTGACATTTCCGTTCCCGTTTGACAATTTGCTGGTTTTCAGCTAACACTTGATTGCTGTTAGGTATTCAGTAATTATTTTTACTGGTTTTCAGCATTTTAGGGAAAAGATTGCTGGCTATCAATGAGCTGTCATGTAGATTACTGATTTACAGTAAAAATATGAATGCTGGTTCGGGTTCAGCAAACTAGTTAGCTGTTTTTCAGCATATTTTTAAAATAAGTGCTGTAGATCAGCAAAAGAAAGGTTTGCTGATTTATGTTCAGCAAATTAAATTGCTGGATTGAGAAATGAAAATTTGGTGTGCAGAAAATCAAATCGACCACATCTGCATCAGCCGAAAATGGAAACGAAGCCTTCTTGATGTACGGAATAAGCGTAGTGCCGATATCGCGTCTGATCATCACCTCCTCATCGGCGAAATACGCCTGCGCATTGCCCGGATTCGTCGGCAGGAGGAAAGAGTTGGACGATGATTCAGCACACGCCGACTTGAAGATGCTACGGTCAAACGGCCCTTCGTTGAAGAACTGGAGACGCGTGCTGCAGATATTCCGGAAGGTGGCAGCGTGGAAGACCAATGGACCGCCATCAAGAATGCCTTTATCACCACCAGCGAGAACAATCTGGGCGAACTGCGCACCCAGAGAAAACAATGGATCACCGATGACACCTGGAGGAGGATAGAAGAGCGAAGAGAAGCCAAAGCCGCGATAGAGCGATCAAAAACCAGAGGAGCCAAAGTCTTAGCCCGTCAAGCCCGAGAAGGAAGTAAAACGCTCATGTCGACGGGGCAAGCGAGCGTGGGCAGTTTCTCTGGCCGACAAAGGACAGAGAGCCACCACAACCGCCTCCTGGACATTCGCCTCCTGTACGATATCTCACGACGCTTAAGCGGGGCGAAGATGAATACAACGATGCATGTGAAAGACGCGATTGATCAGTTATTGACCAACCCAACTGACCAGCTGAAACGCTGGTTTGAGCACGTAGAACAACTTATTCAAGTGCCAGCCAGGCCATCACCTCCTCAGCATGATCTGCCAAGGATCCGACGTATAACACGCGTCAATACCGAAGCTCAATCACTGCTATTCAAACAGCCATCAAAAGCATGAAAACGAATAAAGTCCCAGGGGTCGATCGCATATCAGCCGAGATACTCAAAGCTGACCCCATGACATTCTCTCAACTACTGTGTCGTTTATTTCGTAATATCTGGGACACCTCTTCTCGGTCGACTGGATGCAAGGTATCTTAGTGAAGGTGCCCAAAAAGGGTGACCTGACTGTATGCGATAACCGGCGAGGCATTATGTTTCTGTGTACCCTTCTGAAAGTTCTATGCAAAATTATCCTAGCCCTGATTCAGAAGAAGATCGATGCGGCTCTCCGGCGGCAGCAGGCCGGATTCCGTGCCGGAAGATCCTGTGTAGACCATATTGTCACGCTCCGCATCATTCTGGAGCAAGTCAACGAATTCCAAGAGTCCCTTTACTTGGTATTCATTGATTACGAAAAAGCTTTCGACCGTCTCAATCACTAGAATATGTGGGGCGCCCTGAGACGCAAGGGGGTTCCTGAGAAAATCATTGGCCTCATCGAAGCACAGTACGAGGCCTTTTTGTGTAGAGTGCTGCACAATGGGGCCCTGGAGTTCTGTGCGTGATCTCTCTTGTTTCGGACAGCAGAACGATCGCGCGGTCGGACGAATTATTGTGATCTGCATTGCACGGCCGGTAATAAAATTAATCAGTTCTGTGCGTGATCTCTCTTGTTTCGGACCGCAGAACGATCGCGCGGTCGGACGAATAATTGTGTTCTGCATTGTGCGGCCGGTAATAAAATTAATCAGTTCTGTGCGTGATCTCTCATGTTTCGGACAGCAGAACGATCGCGCGGTCGGACGAATTATTGTGTTCTGCATTGCGCGGCCGGTAATAAAATTTATCAGTTCTGTGCGTGATCTCTCTTGTTTCGGACCGCAGAACGATCGCGCGGTCGGACGAATTATTGTGTTCTGCATTGTGCGGCCGGTAATAAAATTTATCAGTTCTGTGCGTGATCTCTCTTGTTTCGGACAGCAGAACGATCGCGCGGTCGGACGAATTATTGTGTTCTGCATTGTGCGGCCGGTAATAAAATTAATCAGTTCTGTGCGTGATCTCTCATGTTTCGGACAGCAGAACGATCGCGCGGTCGGACGAATTATTGTGTTCTGCATTGTGCGGCCGGTAATAAAATTTATCAGTTCTGTGCGTGATCTCTCTTGTTTCGGACCGCAGAACGATCGCGCGGTCGGATGAATTATTGTGTTCTGCATTGCGCGGCCGGTAATAAAATTTACCAGTTCTGTGCGTGATCTCTCTTGTTTCGGACCGCAGAACGATCGCGCGGTCGGACGAATTATTGTGATCTGCATTGCACGGCCGGTAATAAAATTAATCAGTTCTGTGCGTGATCTCTCTTGTTTCGGACCGCAGAACGATCGCGCGGTCGGACGAATAATTGTGTTCTGCATTGTGCGGCCGGTAATAAAATTTATCAGTTCTGTGCGTGATCTCTCTTGTTTCGGACAGCAGAACGATCGCGCGGTCGGACGAATTATTGTGTTCTGCATTGTGCGGCCGGTAATAAAATTAATCAGTTCTGTGCGTGATCTCTCTTGTTTCGGACAGCAGAACGATCGCGCGGTCGGACGAATTATTGTGTTCTGCATTGCGCGGCCGGTAATAAAATTTATCAGTTCTGTGCGTGATCTCTCATGTTTCGGACCGCAGAACGATCGCGCGGTCGGACGAATTATTGTGTTCTGCATTGCGCGGCCGGTAATAAAATTTATCAGTTCTGTGCGTGATCTCTCATGTTTCGGACCGCAGAACGATCGCGCGGTCGGACGAATTATTGTGATCTGCATTGCACGGCCGGTAATAAAATTAATCAGTTCTGTGCATGATCTCTCTTGTTTCGGACAGCAGAACGATCGCGCGGTCGGACGAATTATTGTGATCTGCATTGCGCGGCCGGTAATAAAATTAATCAGTTCTGTGCGTGATCTCTCTTGTTTCGGACCGCAGAACGATCGCGCGGTCGGACGAATTATTGTGTTCTGCATTGTGCGGCCGGTAATAAAATTAATCAGTTCTGTGCGTGATCTCTCTTGTTTCGGACAGCAGAACGATCGCGCGGTCGGACGAATTATTGTGTTCTGCATTGCGCGGCCGGTAATAAAATTTATCAGTTCTGTGCGTGATCTCTCATGTTTCGGACCGCAGAACGATCGCGCGGTCGGACGAATTATTGTGTTCTGCATTGTGCGGCCGGTAATAAAATTAATCAGTTCTGTGCGTGATCTCTCTTGTTTCGGACAGCAGAACGATCGCGCGGTCGGACGAATTATTGTGTTCTGCATTGCGCGGCCGGTAATAAAATTTATCAGTTCTGTGCGTGATCTCTCATGTTTCGGACCGCAGAACGATCGCGCGGTCGGACGAATTATTGTGTTCTGCATTGTGCGGCCGGTAATAAAATTAATCAGTTCTGTGCGTGATCTCTCTTGTTTCGGACAGCAGAACGATCGCGCGGTCGGACGAATTATTGTGTTCTGCATTGCGCGGCCGGTAATAAAATTTATCAGTTCTGTGCGTGATCTCTCATGTTTCGGACCGCAGAACGATCGCGCGGTCGGACGAATTATTGTGATCTGCATTGCACGGCCGGTAATAAAATTAATCAGTTCAGTGCATGATCTCTCTTGTTTCGGACAGCAGAACGATCGCGCGGTCGGACGAATTATTGTGATCTGCATTGCGCGGCCGGTAATAAAATTAATCAGTTCTGTGCGTGATCTCTCTTGTTTCGGACCGCAGAACGATCGCGCGGTCGGACGAATTATTGTGTTCTGCATTGTGCGGCCGGTAATAAAATTAATCAGTTCAGTGCATGATCTCTCTTGTTTCGGACAGCAGAACGATCGCGCGGTCGGACGAATTATTGTGATCTGCATTGCGCGGCCGGTAATAAAATTTATCAGTTCTGTGCGTGATCTCTCTTGTTTCGGACAGCAGAACGATCGCGCGGTCGGACGAATTATTGTGTTCTGCATTGTGCGGCCGGTAATAAAATTAATCAGTTCTGTGCGTGATCTCTCTTGTTTCGGACAGCAGAACGATCGCGCGGTCGGACGAATTATTGTGTTCTGCATTGCGCGGCCGGTAATAAAATTTATCAGTTCTGTGCGTGATCTCTCATGTTTCGGACCGCAGAACGATCGCGCGGTCGGACGAATTATTGTGTTCTGCATTGCGCGGCCGGTAATAAAATTTATCAGTTCTGTGCGTGATCTCTCATGTTTCGGACCGCAGAACGATCGCGCGGTCGGACGAATTATTGTGATCTGCATTGCACGGCCGGTAATAAAATTAATCAGTTCAGTGCATGATCTCTCTTGTTTCGGACAGCAGAACGATCGCGCGGTCGGACGAATTATTGTGATCTGCATTGCGCGGCCGGTAATAAAATTAATCAGTTCTGTGCGTGATCTCTCTTGTTTCGAAGCGGGCTTGGTAGTCATATGGCTACTGCTTCTGCCTCATACGCAGGAGGTCGTGGGTTCAATCCCAGGTCCGTTCCATTCTCCTACTTTGTATCTTCCTCTATATTTCTCATGTTCTAGCAATCGCTAGAACTGGAAATGGACTTTCATACCGTTTCCATTTTTATTCCTATACCTTCAACTTGAGTATTCTAACAGTAATCTGCTAGAATTGGAAATGAACTATAGAGCTCGTTTCCTACATGCAATTAGAAATTCCATCAGTTACCTTCTCCTATCTATCACATTGGCAGCTCGTTAACCAAGACGAACCTCTGCCTCTCCAACCTAACCCAGAAATTCCAACAAATTCCGCATGAACTCGTGGCAAGTGCAGAGGTATATTCGGCTTGCAGTGGGCGAGTGATTGCATCATCGTTTCCTCCCCTTCCCTACATTGACTTGCATTCTGACGTGGCAGGCGCCAGTATGACCTAACAAATGAGATCACCAGTACTTGTACATTGAAGATGTATGCTAGTCCCAAGCAAACATCTGTTGGTTCCCTGTGCAAGAACAGCTGATCTGGTCATAATGGAGTAGCAACTACGAGCAGTCAATCAAGCTCAAGCTCAAGCTCAAGAGTGCTGCACAATGGGGCCCTGTTCGACCCTATCCGGGGCGTAGCTGATGTGAGGCAAGGATATATTCTATCACCGTGACTGTTCCTCATCGTAATCGACGAGATTCTGGTAGATGCGATTGACCGTGAGCCAAACCGCGGGCTGTTATGGCAACCTATAACCATGGAGCACCTAAATGACTTCGAATTGGCGGATGATGTTGCACTCCTCGCGCAACGGCACTCTGATATGCAGAGTAAGCTCAACGATCTTGCCGAGCGCTCCGCTTCGGCAGGTTTAGTCATCAACGTCAACAAAACCAAATCGTTGGATGTAAACACGATGACTCCTTCCAGTTTCACAGTAGCCGGGCAACCAGTGGAGAAATTTGGAAGGTTCCAATATCTTGGTAGCCAAATGACGTCAGACGGCGGTACCAAGATCGACGTAGGCGCATGGATCAAGAAAGCAAGGGCTGCCTTTGCGAATTTAAGAAATATCTGGAAAAACAGGCAGATAAGTGAACGCACCAAAATACGGATTTTCAACTCTAACGTGAAATCTGTGCTGTTATACGCTAGCGAAACATGGTGTGTATCAGTGGAGAACACTCAACGGCTGCAGGTGTTCATCAACAGATGCCTGCGGTATATAATTCGGGCCTGGTGGCCTCATAACTGGATGTCAAACAACGAGCTTCATCGTCGTTGTCACCAAAGGCCGATAGCAACAGAAATTCGGTATCGAAAGTGGGGCTGGGTCGGCCATACTCTACGTTCGGGCGGAAACGAAATCTGTAAACAAGCATTAGACTGAAACGCAGCAGAGGCAGACCCAGAGGCTCATGGCGGCGAAGCCTCAATAAAGAAATAAAAGAAGTCGACCAAAATCTAACCTGGCAACAGGTTAAAGCGATAGCTGGGCAACGCTCAGGATGGAGATCCTTTAAGTTGGTACTTTGCACCACCGGAGGTGTACAGGATTCATAAGTAAGTTTCGAAAAGCAATCAAGAAATATTTCGGGAAAATCCCGGGATCCCGGGATTTCCCAGGATATGCGACATTTTCTATTCAGAATCCCGGGACAAGAAAAAGTACCGGGAAATGGACGCTCTAGGATCATCGTTTGGAGGGCGGTAAACCAAGGGGTAACTGACGTTGGTCAACTGCTCGGGTATGAACCTCGATTGTCAGTGGATTAGTAGAAGAAGTGGGCCTCATCACTCGGATTGAAATGCCCTGGACGCTGGTACTATTGAGACTTATAACTAGGCTTGGTGTCCCCGGTTTTCACAAACAGAGGCCTGGCAAAATGGGACTTACCAGTCGGAATAACGCCCGTAGGGGTTTGTTACACTCACAGCATCCGTTAGTCCAACAGTTGCTTGATGCCTGTTAATCTTCTTTGCTTCCATCCCACGTGTTCCATCGGGGGTGAACAAAACCTCGATATCACCATTCAGGAATAAATTGCCTTTGTATAAGTTCTTCTATCAAATGAAATCATTTAATAGCCATAAAATTTGTTTTTTTTTTCCACAAGTGCCATACCATGCAAGTCACCAAAAATAACCGATGAATTATAATTATTGATGCTTCATATCTCTGACCGTAACATATTCCGTATTGTCATTTCTTGTCATTTGACAAATTAGTCGATAACATTTTTCAAATGAATTCTTTTAAATTATAGTAGACACATCTAACGAGTTACTGTAATTCCTAATCTCGAATAAACTACGAGTCATTTAGTTCTTCAATACTTACAGTGTTATCTGTTTAGATGTAGACTAAATAAATGAATGAAATAAAACTTACAGTATGTCGGCGCCGTAACGCTTCGCGGTAGGCTTGCCTTCCAAATGCTCAAAAGATTGAAAACCGAAAAAAAATCAACTTATGATTTTTGACAAAACAGAATGAATAAAACGAAACTGCTCTAATTTAAAATCTGCGTCTTGAGAATGAAAATTCATTTCAAACGACATTATGGCATTGAAAATCGAAACTTTGCTCCCTTGGCCCACAACAAAGTAATACTTGTTAGATGTATTTATAAGACCACTCAAGCCCTACAGATTTATTCAAAATCATGAACTGAAAATGACACAACTTTTTCTATTGGTTTCTAAGTCAAGTCAAGAATTCGACATTCTTATCATCATCTCGACGAGTCCGAGAGTTGTTTCAAAAATATGTTTACATGGCTAATAATCATTACTTTAACTCTAGATGTAGTATTTACAGTCACTCTCAAAATTGAGCGTACAGCATGGATTAGATGAATATATTCAAAAATTCCAAAGGAAATTTAATTGTTGGCTCGGTTGTTTTTAATGCATTTCAATATTCATCCCTTCCTTCAATGTATGCGTACATAAAATGGTTGAAATTTTTTCTCTAAAGTTCATTTATTTGAAAATAATCTCAAAATACGCCTATTAGATGTGACAAAATTGAGCGTACAGCTAATGTTTTTCTATAAAATTTCTTATTATAAACACGATTAATGTATTTTAATATTGTTTTTTCATGATTATATTTATAATAATAAACATCCGCTACTTAAACATTCAATGTTTTGAAATTAAACCATGTTTTGGTTAAAATGGCGAACAAGTGAGAAATAAGAACATTGTTATTTAACAATTCTATGCTGCTGGGCAAAATAGATGCTTTAAGATATGGATTTCACCGGCATCGTGTCTTATATATGATAGATAATCGAAATCGAGCGAGACATACGATAAATTTGGGAAAATTCAGTCGGTAAATGATGAAAACAGATGTAAACATACAAAGAAAACGACAAATGTTGGAAACGGCATATTTCAAATTAAGTATAACTTTTTCTAAAAGTCGATGTATAGGTAGCTTATAAGCTCAGGACACTCATTAATAATAATATTAATAAAAGAGGAGCACACGGATACATTATAAGATGTCATTTTATATTTGAAGGCTCAGTCACCGTAGGAACAAATTTGGTTGAATCATTTAAATTCACCAAGATATCATTAAATAAGCTGCCGAATTCTTAAAAAAGTTTATTTTTACTCGCCACATGAAAATCATCAAATTGTATCCCTTATGGTAACAGACCGTGGAGTTCAATCCAAATTTAATTATGAAATTACGATTTTAAGCTATCTTTTCAATATTCAATCAGAAGTGCTCTACGGGATTGAAAAGCTGTTTTTATGTTCGGTACCTTAACATGCACCTTGTACTTTTAGAATTTGACTGTGAATGATTGGATTCAATAATATTACTCTTGATGATAGACCTGAGACAATAATCGAGCTTTAAAACAAATTTAAGTTAAAGACATACTAAATTTGAATTATGTCATTCCTAACATTTGTCGTTTTCTCTGTATGTTTACATCTGCTTTTATCATTTACCGACTGAATTTTCACAAATTAATCGTATGTCTCGTTCGATTTCGATTATCTATCATATATAAGATACGATGCCGGTGAAACATACAAATTAAAGCATTTATTTTGCCCACAGGCATTGAATTGTTAAATAGCAATGTTCTTACCTCCCACTTGTTCGCCATTTTGACCAAAACATGGTTTAATTTCAAAACATTGAATGTTTAAGTAGCGGATGTTTATTATTATAAATATAGGGGAAGAGGTGGTAAAATGAACAGTTGGCTATATTTATATTAAAACACTATTTAGGCGTATGTTAATCATGCACACGTTTTCCTCGAAATAAAATAAGGTACCTGAGCTAATATTTTGGTTTTGAGACCGAACGAATAGCTATTACTATCTAAAATATCAAAAGAGGCCGTAAAAATAGGGTCTGATGTAATTTTTTACCATTTTTCCGCAAGCTTTAATTCTTAATAAATTCATAATAACATTGATTTAAACCGGTTCTAACCACAGCGGCAAATAGGACAACCTTCTCAAAGACGTTGCAGGGGTAAATAGTAAAATTATTGGTTTGCATAGTTAGAGGAAGAGTTATTAATCACAAGGCTCGTATGGGGGTAAAATGAACACTTGTATCAAACTTTCACAAATTTATGGTAAAAGCTATGCGATTTCGAAGCGGAATTTCAAGAAACAAACCATATCAAATAACCAAGAAAAAACTTTGAATATGTAAATTTAGTTAAAAAAGAATTGATATTTTAAAACTTTTTTCCTTCTTTTTATTATTTTCATAATTAAAAGCTTTTCAAAGGTTATACCAGATTTTTCAAAAGGCTCTCGTAATCTCAATTAGTTGTATATACAATGCCAGAGTAAAAAAAGAAAATTAAATGTTTCAAAAGGGTTTAAGAAGAATGTTCATTTTACCACCAGGCAGTGTTCATTTTACCCGCACTATTTTTGTACATACGAAATTTCGATGTTTTTTATTTCGATGAAAAACTATATAAAACAATATTTATTAGCGAAAAAAATGTTCAGTGCAATAAGAATATGAGTTAAATTGCTGAACCAAGTGGTAAAACTAGCAAATTATCCTCGTTTTATTATTGAATTCAGCGCAAGTCCTTAACGTGTTCATTTTACCACCTGTTCCCCTAATCATGAAAAAACAATATTAAAATACATTAATCGTGTTTATAATAAGAAATTTTATAGAAAAACATTAGCTGTACGCTCAATTTTGTCACATCTAATAGGCGTATTTTGAGATTATTTTCAAATAAATGAACTTTAGAGAAAAAATTAAACCATTTTATGTACGCATACATTAAAGGAAGGGATGAATATTGAAATGCATTAAAAACAACCGAGCTAACCATTTAATTTCCTTTGAAATTTTCGAATGTAGTCAACTAATCCATACTGTACGCTCAATTTTGAGAGTGACTGTATACAGATTAATAACAGCCGTAAGGATTATATTGTATTTGTGAAAGAAAATTATTAAGCTGTTTCAGTGGAATGTCTTCACCTGTAATAAAGCGAGTTTCTTACTATTCCTTTTAATTACATTTTGTTGTGATCTTTAGGATACGTATTTCAACCTCAACTGTATAAACCGTCCGTCTTCAGTGTATCGTACTTACGACAAGTGATTGTATTTGTGTTTGTCAATCTTCACATCAATCTTACCGCTTCTTTATACCTATGCGGTGGGGCTGCTGTTCACAATTTTAACAATCTGAAACTTTTGTTTCGACATTTAGCCAAAAGATTCTTTTCCGTAAGCTCCTGCCAATCTTCTCAAATTTAATTATGTATATTTTTACGCAACGCGTCAAAAGGTAAAAATTCCGTCGCGTCTTCGGCAGCAACCATTGCAGCTCAATATTTTTGGAGTACCGAACTTTTTGTAGCTACCTTCCTACCAGTCAGCAGTGATAACGCGGATGAAGATAAAGGAGCATCTGACGGTGATGGCGATTTCCTGGTTGCTTATTCTTGATGTTTATTTTTTATTTTTTGACGTTCCACACTTGATGGATGAGAAATTAAATTCCTCCCAAATAAAGAAGCATGCTTCTGACACATTTCCACGTCATTTTATAGAAAACATCTGTCTGCCACCAGCAGGTTAAACTTTGAAGCAGCCTACCGTGTAGTTTTGGGGTTTTCATAATGTACATCACGATTGCAAAATCAACTCATAGCTGGACAGCTTTCCGACATCCTGCCAGTGTACATTCCATGTTGCTGCAGCTTCGGAATAAAATAATATATTCAGCATGACGATTGATTGACGACTTGGGATGGATGTAGAAATTTAGAAAACTTGATCGCACACAAAAATGCTACCTTTCGGTCGAAACTGTCATCATCCGGAGCACCCACGCCTGCGCCCATTTCATGGACCAATATTTGCCTGCAGTTTTGGGCCCGCACACGGCTGTTGCATATACAAATGGACATAACATTCGAATGCGGATCGGATGAACGATTTGTGCAAACATCGCACATCCTCCCGGACGACAGCTTAGACAAACAGTTTTAGCAACATTTTCCAAAATGATTATTATCGCACCCGGGGCAGTCAGCCGGTCAGGCACGGCTCGCTGGAACAACCGGATATATTTGTTGAAATGTGTTCGGACCGACGTTATAGATATTCTTGCCCGAAAGTCAAACATTTGAAATGTATGTTCGAAGCTGGCTCTGGCACGGTACCGGGCGGTACGAGAGCGAGACTGTGTTGGGAACTAAGCGGCAATTGCTCATGAGAGGGGTAGTTGGCTAGGATGGTTCGAGAAAATCATTTGTAACTGTCAATGCGATGTGGAATATTTTTGCCTTTCTCGTATACTAAGTATACGGTAAAGGCTATATGATCGCTCCAAAAACAAACTTTTTATAGAAGGCCCGGAGACCCATAGTGTTATATACCGATCGACTCAGCTCGACGAATTGAGGTGATGTCTGTGTGTATGTGTGTGTGTGTGTGTGTGTGTGTGTGTGTGTGTGTGTGTGTGTGTGTGTGTGTGTGTGTGTGTGTGTGTGTGTGTGTGTGTGTGTGTGTGTATGTGTGTGCGTCTGTGCGCACCCACCCAAAAAAAATGTCACTCATTTTTTAGGTACTTATCCTTAACCGATTTACTCGCAACAAGTTGCATTCGACGCAGGACACTCTGCCATTGTTTCCTATTGAAAATTGGTCAGATCGGACTATGGGCTCGGAAGTTATGGCCAAAATACCACTTTCATTACAGAAAAAAATGTCACTCATTTTTCATGCACTTATCCTTAACCGATTTACTTGCAACAAGTTGCATTCGACGCAGGATACTCTGCCATTGTTTCCTATTGAAAATTGGTCAGATCGGACTATGGGCTCGGAAGTTATGGCCAAAATACCACTTTTTTATAGAAAAATTGAGTAAAAAAATGTCACTCATTTTTCAGGTACTTATCCTTAACCGATTTACTCGCAACAAGTTGCATTCGACGCAGGATACTCTACCATTGTTTCCTATTGAAAATTGGGCAGATCGGACTATGGGCTCAAGAGTAATGGCCAAAATACTATTTTTATAATGCACGAGAAAGGCACCATTACCGCTAGGTGGATTAATCAGGGTTTTTTTATTTCTCTTAGCCATGAGTGGATTCATTCACTGAATGTAGTCAAAATTTAAAAAAACTTAGGCTTTGAACAAATAGACGGGGATCTACAAATAAGATAATTAGCCAATTATAGAACAGATCCAAAATCTAGTTTCTCTCATTTGAATTAAAACGCCTATATATGTTAATGTCCAGTTGGTTTAATGAACTAATGTGCATCTACATACTAAACAATTGATCTGCTTTAAAGTTTTGGAAAAGGGAAATACAATGCATAGGATGCACAATATTATAATTAAACTATAACCTGTTACCTTAAACATATATTTACAGTGAAACACCAAATTTGCAGCTCTTAGTACCAAGTTTGATATTACACCGGATCTTTTATCACAATCAGTCGCTGCGTCCTTCGATGGTTTTGGTTGGATCATATTTCCCAAAAAGACTTTTCTCAGTATCCTTCAGCTTGGCCAGCGACCCGGGAAGATCCTCTAAATTTATCTTAGTTACATATTATACATTATTTCTGAAATTTTCACCAGAAGAAAAATGTCTGGATTTAAACCAAAAATTCCAACGAATTCCACAGAGAGTTCCTCAAAATAATTGGAAGAAATTCATCTACAGTTACTCAGGATATTCCACATCGACAAACTTTGGCCGGGTAGCGAACTTTTACTACACGGATATCCAGGAAGCTAATAATGGTTTAAACGCACTGTTCTCCGGAGGTATATCGTTGCATTTTCTAACGGAAATGCAAAAAAAAACCAGATTAATCCACCTAGCGGTGATGGTGCCTTTCTCGTTTCTTTCGAGTGAGCAATTTCTACGCACTTTTGGTGAAAAAAAAGTATTTTGACCATAACTTCTGAGCCTATAGTCCGATCCGGCCAATTTTCAACAGGAAACAATGGGACCGGATTCTGCATCGAATGCAACTTCTTGCGAGCAAATCAGCTGAGGGTACATATGTGACTAAAATGAGTGAGATTTTGAAAAATGTATTTTGGCCATAACTCCATAGTCCGATTCCGCCAATTTTCAATACGAAACAATGGGACAAGATTCCGCGTCGAATGCAACTTGTTGCGAGAAAATCCGTTAAAGATAAGTGCCTGATAAATGAGTGAGAATTTTGTACGTGAATCTTATGAAAAAAAAATAATTTTGGCCATAACTTCGAAACCCATAGTCCGATTGGGCCAATTTTCAATACGAAACAATTGGACAATATTCTACGTCGAATGAAACTTGTTGCGAGTAAATCAGCTAAGAGTAAGTGCCTAAAAAGTGAGTGAGAATTTTTCTTATAAAAAATATATTTTGGCCATAACTCCGAATCCTATAGTCCGATTCCGCCAATTTTCAATAGGAAACAATGGGACAAGATTCTGCGTCGAATGCAACTTGTTGCGAGAAAATCAGCTTAGAGTAAGTGCCTAAAAAGTGAGTGAGAATTTTTCTTATACATAAATATATTTTGGCCATAATTCCGAAGCCCATAGTCCGATTGGGCCAATTTTCAATACGAAACAATGGGACAAGATTCTACGTCGAATGCAACTTGTTGCGAGCAAATCGGTTAAGAATAAGTGCCTGAAAAATGAGTGAGATTATTTTGCGCACACACATACACACACACACATACACACACACATACACACACACACATACACACACACATATACACACACATACACACACACACACACACATACGCACACACATACACACACACATACACACAGACATCACCTCAATTCGTCGAGCTGAGTCGATCGGTATATAACACTATGGGTCTCCGGGACTCCAATCAAAAGTTCGTTTTTGGAGCGAACATATAGCCTTTACGTATACTTTGTATACGAGAAAGGCAAAAATCCAGATGAAAATTTCGATGGAACTCTACATATTTTTAAACGATTTCTAGAAAAAAATCTGAAGAGATTTCCTAAAGAATTTCTAAAGGTCTTAAGAAATTTCCGAAGGTCTTCAGGAATTTCTAATAATATTTTCGGAGGGATGACCGAAGGGATTCTTGAAGGAATTTTCAAAGAATTCCTGGATGAAATTTTGAAGAAATTCTCAAGGTAGGAAGAATATAGTTGTTTTTCATTCAAAATACAGACTGAAACGCCAAATAATCACCTAAAAGAAATTCTCAAGTGAAATTTCAAGGGAATTCCAAGACTTTTTCTCTAGATTTTCGGAACGGATTTCTTAAGGAATTACTGGAAAAATTTGTTTAATAAAATCTTGAAATAATTGCTGATGTAATTCAACTAAAAAAATAAGAAGTCCTACAACACATACGGAAATTGTTTAAGGAATACATTCGAAAATTCTTCTTCGATTAAGGAATTTCTTCGGAATATATTTTAAGAATTCTGCCATTCTGTCTTTCTCAAGAAATCCCTTTGGAAACTGTAGAACGAAAATTCTTTCGAAATTTTCCTTAGGAATTTCTTCAGAACTTCCTCCAGAATTTCTTTTGGGTTTTTTTCGGTCATTCCTTAGGGTAACCGTACCCTTAGTAGAAGTAGCACCAATAGCTGAGGTAGTGGGTTTTTAATGAGATTTATCATATTTATACACTTAAAAATGGTTTCAGTTGATGGGTCGTGCTTCAAATATCCTGTTAAATGCAACTTATCTTAAGATTTCACTTGAAAAACTATTGAAAACAATGATTTTCCTTAACAAAATTGACTCCCTTGCACTCCCGCCACTAAAGGAACATTGTACCCATAATGGTGCAAGCAATATTTGGTAATTGTTGATGTTAAATGACATCTACATATTATGACGCCAAAAGTAGCGCGTGGCTTGCGGCCAACGACCCGCACGCCGGTCTTTTGAAGTTGCGTTGACCTTTGGCTTGTCCGGCATTCCACGCTTGGCACGATTCTTAGTGAGCAAGCTTACTGGTTAGTTTGAATCGTCTGTGGGAATGAGATGCACGATTTTGGGGGATTTCGTGGATAAATTCTTTTGATGCTCGGGTTCGCAAATTTCAACTTCGTTGAATTTCGCGAACTATGGAGACAATGTTTAAAATTTCGCGGTATCTGAGGATTTTCCCAACCCGGAATCGTTCACTTTGTTCCGTTCCGTGGAAGAGGCAAAAGCGGTCAATTTTGTTCCGTGCCGTAGTGTGTTTTGTAAGGTAAAAGTGACATAGTTTTTTTAGTAGGTTGTTAGCTAATATACGTTCTTTGTTTCCCTCTAGTCGAGCATAAGTTTGTTTAAGCTCAGTGTCGTTAATCCTGTGAGATTTAGTGTGCGTAGATTCGAGTTTATAAAGGTAAATTATTGAACATGTGAATTTGTAGATAGTGTCTCAAACCTTGTGCGTATGTGCTAATTGTTAATTAGGTCCGTGGCAGCATTAAATTGGCGAAGCCGACACACTACACCAATCCGATAAGACCGTCTTTTGACCCCACGCATCGGCTGCAAAGATTCCCGGGGTACACTTGGCCGGAGAAGGTTGCGAACCGTCAAAAGCGCACCTTTGGCAGGCGAAGCCAAACCACCGAAACCACTCCAATCAATTTCAACGTTTTCCAACCGCATAGCAGCAGATCGCCGTTGTCGTCGTCGTCGTCATCGTCAAGCAAGTGCCGACGGCGCCTCAACACTTTGCTTTGCGCGCCAGGACGGACGCTTGTACCGCGCCCATGCGTAAGCCCGCGCACCGGAGGGAGTGAGTGACCACCACATCGACGCAATACGCCGTCCGTCGGCGAGAGTTTCTGGCCCGGAGTAGTGCGCAAAGCAGCTCCGGCCCCATCCGTAGGTCCTCCTCAATGACTAGCTAGTCGAAAAACCGTGAGTAATATGCATGCGTAATTGTTTGTGTCGTCCATGGCCATGTGACTCGATTAGAGGCACAACAATTTGTTTTTGTGAGTACGTCAGTAGCCCATTGAGGACGGCTCCCGTGTGAAGCTCACCGTATGTGAGAAGCGAGAGTGAGTTCGCAGGAGAAGTTGTCGTCAGCTAGATGAGAAGAATCGCACACGCTTAAAATCAATAACACAGAGATGTGTTTGCATCACACAAAACGGACCTAATGCGGAACATCCCCTAGATGAGCGACAGTTACACAGGCACAAAAATGCCTCGTACGGTCGTGATAACGGTCCTTTTCAACATGTTAACGTTTGTACAGATTCCTTGTTTCATGAGGAACCAAATACTGTTGAAAATATTGAAATCCAAGCTTCAATAAAACCACACGAGCTATTTTTGTGGCTGTGTAACTATCGCTCATCTAGGGGATGTTCCGCATTAGGTCCGTTTTGTGTGATGCAAACACATCTCTGTGTTATTGATTTTAAGCGTGTAGGCGAATGCAGGGAGATGAAATAAATGCATAAAAATCCATGTAAATGTTAAATGAGTGTTTCATGTATGAAGTAATCGGAGCCGAAATAAAAATCCCGAGTTGAGACATTAGACTGGTCCAAATGCGTGTAATTTGAATGTATTTAGTTACTGTCCTTTAAAGAATTTATGTCGCTTCGTGTTCGAATTTAGGTTTTTTTGTTGTTGTATTTACTGGGTAGTCAGCCCGATTTGACTTTTGGTAGCTTTCCAGTCTTTGACAGGGTGGAACGGGTAACAGTTTTGGGTTGGTCCGATGAGGAAAACCCCCGCCTGAATGACTTGTTTCCAGGCCGGATATCGGAAGAGTTTATTTGGGAAATCTCTTGGGATCAGTTGTGTCCGCTCGGAAACGAGAAGTACGACGGACGTATTCGGATTAGCCAGTCAGCTTTCTTTCTAAGAAAAGTGACCCTTCCCCTAAGGAGGTCTCAAGCCGGGCAACGATAACTTGTTGGGCGGTCTCCTACCCGGAGTGGCGCATAAGCCGCCCAATTATTAACCGGAAACGCGACTGGCCGACCCGTTTTAAGGAGTACCTGAAATAATTTTCGAATTGAAGGTTTTGGAAAAACATTCCAACGAATTCTTGGAAACCTTTTCAATAAATTAGACGATCGCATTCGACCTTACCATTACTAGAGCTTTGGTACCGCCAGTGAGTGACATTTCCTGGCACCCCACAGTGCCTCGGAATCCAGACGAAGGTTATCCACTGATGTTCGTACGGGGGATTGGCCTGGGTCCATGGGTGTTTCTGGTGGTCGCTTGGTAGCGCAACGATAGCACTGGCGAAATTGGTCAAGGACTACGACCAGTTTGTCAGAGTGACAATAAACAGAGCTGCGGTTTCCTCCGAGAAGACGCTGCATTGTCCAAAAAGACGATCCTACCTTTAGATTATTACCAGTGACGTCAAATCCAATCCCATCTCTTAAAAGGGATCCGTGAGTGTTGCGAAACTCATGGTTCCTAAACTCGGTGTTTAGCAGCTCGGAAACCGATCTTCGTAGAGCTTCCGTGTTCTACTTCTTCTTCTTCTTCTTCAATGGCTCTACATTCCAACTGGAACTTGGCCTGCTTCCGTGTTGTGCCCTCTTTTAAAACGTCTCGCAATGCTGAGTCACTGGAGGCAGACCAACGCTGTCCATCGTGTGCAGGATTTGATCTCTTGAACAAGGAGAAAGATTCTGTAGTATCCGGAAGTGACAGAAGCGTATGCGACGGCTTTTCGACAATTAGCCGCCTGCGCGTAATGGCAAAATGAAGACACCTGATCCGGAGCATGCAGCCTCAGCGGATGTAGAAGGAAGAATTTCGGAAGCTATGCTGTACTGATTGAAGACTGGGGAGATCCAATGCTTGGTCGATACGACACCGAGTGATCTGTTATTTGTCGTTATTAGCATCGACCGCTTAAAAATGAGACACGTTGAACAGTTCTCGATCGTTTGAGACTCCGAGAACCTTAACCGGCTACCCATTAATTTTAAGTCTAGGGCCGAACAAATGGTGCCGCCCGTTGCACACGTGCCCGCGTTTACTTCTCTCTGCTGTCATGGTGAAGCCGGCCGGCGATGCCCTTCGATGAATCGCAAGCAGGCCGTCGTCTGCTTAGATGAAAATGTAGATGTTTATGGGAAAACCATTAGACTCTACTCAATGCAACCAAAACAATGTCTCCGCCAAAACTAACCTTTGCGGGGCCCTAGTCTCCTCTGAGTAGGTTCAGGTGGTGGAGTTGCTGATAAAAAGCACCAGCTGGAAAGGAAGTTGTGAACAAAAGCGAGGATGTTACTGCTTGTGCGTCTGGGTACGTTAGTTGACAAGTGGGAGCCGGAATACTCGTCGTGGCTCGATGTTATTTGATGGGCAAATACAATTGAAACGCTTCGCATTGCGTGAACATCAGATACATTAAAAGACTATGAATATGAATAAGGCCTAACAAACGTGTTTGTTAGGGGCCCTCCTAGCCTAGCGGTAAGATGCGCTGCTATAAATCAAGACCATGCTGCGGGTGGCTGTGTTCGATTCCCGGTGTCGGTCTAGGCAATTTTCGGTTTGAAAATTGTCTCGACTTCCATGTGCATAAAAGTATTATAGTATTAAAATCATGGAACGATATACGCACAAGAATAGCAAGTTTTTTTTTCCCAAAAACAAGTATTTGCTTGAAGGAGGGGATATGTTATTGTAAACAAGATTTATGAGGGTGATAATGATTTTCGGGGGTTGTATGATATTCGCCAGATAGTCATATGACAGAATAATATTTACAATAAAAAAAAGAATGCTGAAAAAAAATAAATAAGCAAAATACAAAGATAAAAAAAGCAAGGAGTGAGAAAGTAAGTAGTAAGTATGTAGTAAGTAAGTAGTAAGTAAAAAAGAATAATGAGGAAGTAGAATAAAAGAACTGACTTCTCACTTTTCAGTTCATACTACCTTCCTACCTTCCCCTTTTTTTCCTTTTCACTTGTCACTTATCATTCCACATTTTTCGCTTGTCACTTCTCATTTGTCACCCTCACTTCTCACTTATTACTTGTCATATGTCACTTATCACTTGTCACTTGTTATTTCTCACTTTATCACTCATCACTTCTCATTTGTCATCTCTCACTTTTCACTACCCGCTTCTCACCTGTCACTTATCTCTTGTCACATTTCACTTGCAACTTTTCACTTCTTTTTTTGGCTTAATGACTATGATGGTCCGAATATCTTCCGAATGCATTCATATGAACTTGTTTAGTAAAATAATGAAGTTTGAAACGTTGCAACCCATTTTTGAAAAAGTGGACACTTCCTCCAGGAACCAGTATTACAGGGTGTTTCAAAATGGGAGCAGATGGACCAAGTACCCTCAAAACAGATTCTAATAAGCTTGTTTTGTGAAATCATGATGTTGCATGATGCATGATGCAAGTCGTGTTTTCGGCTCGATAGGAAAGTGATCATTATGCCAGAGTTGACCATTTGACCATTTTCAACACGATGACCAAAGTTCCAAAAACCATAGGAATTTTGTGTTCAATTGCAGCAAACTGAACCGAACTCCGAAGCAAGACTGTTGATAAAACTATAAGGCAAAAGTTAGAGTATGTCTTCCATATGAATCTAACTGTTATAAGAAAACCATGAACGTTACTTCAGAAGCTCAGTATTAAACAAATGAATGGTTATTTGTTGTAGAAAGTACTCCCGTTTTGTATTAGATGTCTAAACATTTTGTATGAATCAACACGCTTCTCGGAACGCTCCTCCTCCCTAAAAGCGCCACGTGCCTTGTTGATGGACTCTAATTATTGCATAAAAAGCAAGTATATGCCGAGCAAAGTCTAACATCTTAATAAAAGCATATGTTGCCACACTATCTGGAAACAACGATGAGGTTGAAATGACGCCCAATGCTGACGGTCTGTGTGACATGTCTATAGGACTGTCAGAAAACGAAAACAAAGTTTATATATCATAGAAACGATCAGGAACGTGGTTTCGATTTATTTGATATAAACTTAAAAGTAGCTGTTAAATTAATCAGTTGAACTAAAATACCTCTATTATTATTAGTAATCGATTTGGTGAGTTACGATTTGATTTTGTTAGTTTAATTTAGTACTCTTATACTCCCTTTTATAGTAGTTACACATATTGCAAATTATAACCCCGCTTATCGCTCGTTGCATAATACGTGGTGAACACTGAAAAGTATGATGTATTACCCATTTATATCCTGATTTATTAATAATAAAATAATTAATTTACAGCTTTGGAGCTGTCGATCAGAAGCTATCAAACGGTGTCCAATTTCTCCAAAGTTTTTCATGGCAGCAGTATTGCCTGAGAAACAAAACAAAGCAGAATGAGCGCGAATGAAGGACATTCCTGCCAAAAGTGCTCGAGAAGAGATTCGATGGATAACATGGTTTGTTGCGACTGTTGTGATGGCTGGGAGCACTATGGATGTGCCGGCGTGACCGACTCTATAAGCGAAGTGAACCGATCATGGGTGTGCGTTCGCTGCACAGAAGAAGCCCGAACAAACTCATTGAACCATGTTAGAGAAGAGGATCCAGCACAAGAAGAAGGCGCATCTGGTACAACAGCTGTTCAGAATAAAGGAGCGATTCCAAAGCAGCGGCCTAAGCAGAAGGAAGAGCATACTGCGAGGTCTGTCGTTTCAGTGAACACATCGAGTTCCAGCAAGAATTCTCAGAGAATACAGATGTGTCTGAATCTTTTGGAAGAGACCAAGAAGGTAAAGATGCAGAAGCTGGAAGAGGAGGAAAAATATCTCAAAGCGAAATTCGATTTGCTAATGCAGTTGGGAGAAGAAGAAGATGGTGGAAGTAAGAAAAGTGTGATAAGTGCTCGGTCCAAGCGGAATAGGCTGGAAAGATGGTTGGAGGACGGGCAGGATACGCAGAAAACTAGTAGACCAGCAGAAAAATATGGGAAAAGGGAGCATCGGCAGTAGAATTTCCTAAAGTATTGCCGCGGGAGAAGGATTCATCGGTTCCTACTTCTAAAACTGAGTCGGTTTTGAAGAGTTTGGAACAAACTTCATCTGGTAAGCAACCACAGGAAACGTCGACCCCACTCCAAACACGGTTGACCTCAATAACAGATTTAATCTCACCAACTACCATCGCTTCCACGTCTGTATCTTGGCTTACAAATGTTCAGCAACCAGCGGCGCGCCCTGCCGAGGACAAAACGTAAATACAAAAGGAAATCCCAAGCATAGTTACGGATGCATGGAATCGGAGCCTCATGCCAAGTACTCGCAGGTTCCTTTAGGCACCATGACAGCAACAGATAATGTCCTTAGAGCGAAAACAATGTTAGCATCCACATCTGGCAATAGGTCAGCATCTAACGCTGAAAGACTACAGACCAGTAGCTGCCAATTTAGCCACCAGCCGATGGTGTCTGCTCAAAGTCAGTCTAACGCATCTCGCCCAATGTCAGTATGGGACAACGGGTTTACATCGACAGGGCCACCAAATGTGCCGCTGAACCTTTCAGAACCGTCATTAGCTCCATGTTCCACTATGGCCTCTGACCCGTACGGTACTACAAACCGAGCTAGCCATGTCCAACATCAATATGCTTCCACAGCGAACTACGGTTTAAGACCTCCTGGAATTCCACTGATATCTAGAGACAGCAACGCTCAACAGCCCACCAACAATCAGCACTACTCTTCAAGATATCAACTGCCTATGATACATGCCGGGCCAAATGCGTCACAATTAGCTGCACGACAAGTCATGCCCAGGGACTTACCATCGTTCTCCGGAGACCCGGAGGATTGGCCTATCTTTTATAGCTCGTTCAGAAACACGACCGATATATGTGGATACAACGATGCAGAAAACCTGGCAAGGTTACAACGTTGCTTGCGAGGTAGTGCACTAGATGCGGTCAAAAGTCGATTGCTCCTGCCTGCGTCGGTCCCATTCGTATTGGAAACCCTTCGCAAGTTATATGGAAGACCCGAAATGCTCATCAGCTCGCTACTGAACAAGGTGCGCAACACACCTTCGCCAAAACACGATAATCTCCATTCTATCGTCACCTTTGGTTTAGCCGTACAAAACCTAGTCGATCATATGGTGATCTCCGATCAACAATTTCATCTAACGAACCCCATGCTGCTTCAGGAATTAGTTGGGAAGTTACCGACGAGTCTTAAAATGCAGTGGGGCTACTACAAGAGTGCAACAGTAGATGTCAACCTGGCAACCTTTAATGCATTCATGTCGGGCTTAGTCAACCTGGCCTCGGATCTTTCTTTCAATATAGACTCAAGTAACAGTTCAACAAAGCGAACAGAGAGGCATAAAGAAAAGCTGTTTGTTCATACACTAGAAGCGCCGAAAATAACACTTTCGAGTACCACAAACACGAAGGACAACATCAACTCCAGTGTAAAAAGCTGTACTTACTGCGAGAACTCAAACCATCAAATATCAAACTGTTCAAAATTCAAGGAATTAGATCTTGACGGACGCTGGAAAGCCATCCGGCAAAAAAACCTATGTCGTACCTGCCTGATACCTCATCGAAAGTGGCCGTGCCGCTCAAATAAAGAATGTGGTAAGGAAGGATGTCGTGTACGTCACCATCAACTTTTGCATACTGATCGTATTACGCTAGAAACTGCGATGGATAGCAGAACCAAACGTGTAGAACACCAAAATCACCACTTCAACAAGTCGTACGCTCTTTTCCGTTACCTCCCAGTAACTATATTTGGAAACGGAAGAAGGTGAACATTTTTGCCTTCATGGACGAAGGTTCAAGTTCAACACTTCTGGAGGCTAGTGTCGCGAACCAATTGGGAGTAGAAGGACCGCTATCATCATTGACGCTCTCGTGGACTGGTAACATAACGAGGGAAGAAAAAAATTCGAGATGTGTGGAAGTAACCATCTGTGGCAGTCAACTGAGGCAAAAATATGTTATCGGAAACGTGCAGACAGTCAGCGAGCTTCAACTTCCCAGACAATCCTTTAACTACGATGAATTGATCAAACGATTCCCCTATCTGAAGGGGCTTCCCCTAGAAGATTATTCTGAAGTAACACCACAGATGATTATCGGACTGGAACATGTACGACTACTAACGACGCTGAAATTGCGTGAAGGAGGCGGGACCGGTCCAGTAGCAGTTAAAACCAGGTTGGGCTGGTGCATGTATGGAAAGCAGAGCGGAAGGGACGCCAGTATGCAGCAGCTAAATTTCCATCGGACTACTGTGCAAACAAACCAGTCACTTCATGACTTGATGAAGCGCTTTTTCGAAGTAGATGAGGGTGCAGTTACAAGGAAACCACAAGCTGAAGACGACAAGCGTGCGCTAGAGATACTAGAAGAAACTACCATACGGAAAGGAAACCGCTTCGAAACGGGTTTATTGTGGCGAGCCGATCTACCATCGTTTCCTGATAGCCTGCCGATGGCGACCAAAAGATTGTTCTCACTAGAGAAACGATTGGAACGGAACCCCGATTTGTGTGAAAAGGTGAAGAAGCAGATAAAAACGTACGAGATGAAGCAGTACGCGCACAAGATATCGGAAAAAGACGAAATGCAAGCGAATCCCCAACGTGTGTGGTATCTACCCCTAGGTGTAGTCAGCAATGAGAAGAAGCCGGGAAAATTGCGCTTGATCTGGGACGCTGCTGCAAGAGTTGGTGGAGTTAGTTTCAATGATTTCCTACTGAAGGGTCCGGATTTATTGACCGCACTGCCGGAGGTCCTTCTCCGATTCCGGGAGAAATCGATTGCAATCTGCGGAGACATATCCGAAATGTTTCATCAGATCAGGATACGAGAGCAAGACAAGCAATCGCAGCGTTTTCTATGGCGAAATAACCCGAACGAACCTATACAGAAGTACGTAATGGATGTGTCGACCTTTGGCGCTACTTGCTCTCCCTGCTCGGCGCAGTTTATTAAAAATAAAAATGCCAGTGAATATTCAGAGATTTTCCCACGTGCCGCCAAAGCGATAACAGACAATCATTATGTCGATGACTTCCTCGACTGCACTGATACAGAAGAAGAAGCTGTAGAGCTGGTTAAAAACGTAAAGAAAATACATGCAGCAGCAGGATTTGAGATCAATAAGTTCCGCTCAAACTCAGTAGCCGTACTATTGGCTCTCGGCGTATCGGACTCTTCAAACAGCAAACTACTCCATTCAGATAAGCTTACTAACTCCGAGCGAGTGCTTGGATTGTTATGGATACCCTCTTCGGACCTGTTCATGTTCGATACAGCGACTCTGATCCCCCAAGTAATCCAACCAGGTGGCGATACGCCTACCAAAAGGCAGGTGCTACAAACAGTCATGAAACTTTTCGATCCGCTCGGTATGATCTCCCACTACATCATCCATGGGAAAATCCTAATACAGGAGATTTGGAGATCTGGCACTAACTGGGATGAGCCGATAGCGGAGATTTTACTGGACAAATGGCATCGATGGGTCGAACTACTAAGTCTTCTAAAGGAAGTGAAGGTACCAAGGTATTTGTTTAGGGGAATGCGATCAGATTTAATACAAGGGTTGCAGCTACACGTACTAGTGGATGCCAGTGAAGCTGCTTACGCATGCGTGGGGTATCTACGACTACCAGTGGGAAAAGAAGGACGATGCGCGTTAGTTGCCTCAAAAACGAAGGTAGCACCCCTGAAGCCGTTGTCAATCCCGCGACTAGAACTGCAAGCAGCTTTGATCGGAGCACGCCTATCTCAACACATTTCATCAGCTCTAACATTGCCTGTCGATCAGAAGCTATCAAAACGGTGTCTCAATCACGGTGCAACAGCATAATTAAATGAAACTGATTACGGGCTTGAGATTAAATCAATAACTTATATTGGTATTGTTGGTCCTTTTAAAAGTTAAAATAACAAAATGTACAGCAGAACAATTTTACTGTGACATCATATTTCTGCTCTCGCCAAGAGCAAATTGAAAACTGATATTGGTTTTAATATCGAAATAATTAATTAATTCAATACCAGTTCATATAATTTACTCGGGATGCCTGACATAAAGCAATGATGACTGTAACCCAAGTAACAATTTTCATGCTTGTTAGATTTATTTAATTCTTATAGCGGATTTATGACAGCAGTCACCATGACTAGTTGCTCAGATTTATTGACGATCTTATTGCTATCAATAAACCGCTAATAAATCTGCTCGAAAAGCTTCAAACTTAAAATGCCAACTGGTCTTATTGGCACCTCTACGATTGTAACTACGGATCCTATAATGAGATATATGCAAATACTTTTCCAGAAGATTTAGCAACGCTGTTACTTTTGTTAGCAAACGCTTCTAGCACCTGCCGCAGCGCAAACAGTTGAAGTTTGTATATGACTTTACATTTGATAACAATTTGGATTATGTTTGTCTGTCCACTAACAGTGTTCAAATAAGCTTTATCACTGAAATAAAAGTGCAATACAAACAGGCGAAACACAATACAAAAACTATATTACTTCTATTCGCGAAAGTAAAACAAATTATTTATTCGATGAATCTTTTCTTAAAATCTATTTCAATACCTCTCAACCTCGTCTCAATCTGCAACAATAACAACGTTCATTTGGCTCACGTTTTGACAGTTCTCAATGCTCGATTGGTTTACAATGGCCGCTTTCGCATATCTCTCATTATAGGATCCCTAGTTGTAACGAAGAGCATAATAAGTCCAATTTTCAAAGCTTGATCAAAGCATAATTTTGGGTCGTAATGTGGTCAAATGAATAACCTCAATAAGAATATTTACATTGCAAAGGGTTTATAACGGCGTTTAATAAGAGCAACATTTTTCTGATTGAAATCTATGATGGCCATATTGGAAATAAAGAACCATCTTCAAGTCAGTGAAATTTATCACTGGAATTTATGATTAGACGGTGTTTTCGCCTCAAAAGACACGTTTTTGGTTAAAGATATAAAAAACAAACATATTTGGGTGTAATATCAATAAATTTAGTGAAGATTTACGTTATTTATGTTATAATAATTTTTAATTAATTGCCCAAAACTATATTGTTTTGCGGGCGCCTAGTGCTTAATCTCATTTTTGCACTAGCTTTCACCATGAAATCGAGCGTGCACCTCATTTCCATGAAAGTACATTGGGAAAAAAATCCTGAAAAAGTATTATTTTGTAGTCATCCTCATCATGATTTTCATCAACACTTTAGTTTTGTTTCTCTTTTTTCAAAGCAACATTTTTGACAGCTGCCGCAGCCAAATTCCCTTTTTTGCTGTCGGCTTGAAACGGATTTTTATATACTCTTATAAGAGGTTTATAGTGGTAATCTAGAGAGGGCCATTTGGACATATCTTACTCTTATAGTGGTCATCAGAAGGTAATCCTGTAGTAATGGGTTTTATTGTCAGTTCTTGTAATCCAATCTTGAAAATTATTCCTAGAGCGGAATAAAACTTGAAATGTCCCTTGGGAATCCCTCTTTTTGTAGTCTTTAAAATTATTTTGTCAAACTATGCTTCAATAAGCTGGCCATAATTTATGCATCATGCTGTAGTGCATGTTTGGTTTCTTCACCAACATCGGTTTGACACTTGTAGTAACGGTACTTTGGCTGCCCTGTATAAGGGTGCGGCCAGAGTAGACGCGAAGTGCGAAGCGAAGCGTCCATACGATTTGACAGCTCCTTATTATTGATTGTTATTCCTTCGTGTGCAATTTTCGCGCCGCGTCGCGTAGACGCGTCTACTCTGGCAGGCACCTAAGGGCGAAGCCAGAGTAAACGCGACGTGCGATGCGACGCGACGCGACAGTGCAATTTGACAGCCTGTTGATAATGATTGTTATTCTTTTACGTGAGTCGCGTCGCGTCGCATCGCTCGTCGCGTTTACTCTGGCAGGCACCTAAGATTGCTAATGTCGTTCCTGTTCGCGTGACTAACATCTAGTTTACTTTGATCTGGCAGCCAAAGTACCGCTGCTACAAGTGTCAAACCGATGTTGGTGATGAAACAAAACATGCCACGGTGTAAAAAAATGGATTATTATCGAAATTTCATGTACCTACTTTTAGTTTTTTTTTTACAGAAAGTGATTCAAAGTCAATAAAAATGAGTTGCGATAGGGGCTCCATTTTTTCCCGGAAATCAACTTCCCGGGAAATGGAAATAAAATATTAACTTCCCGGGATTTCCCGGGACGCCGGGTGTGGGGTTTGAGTAAGTTACTTTCCGCGTGTGATTATACATGGGCTAGGAGAACCGGATGAATGCTGTCATCAGAGAAAAAGTAGAATCACTAAAATTTACCACGGCAAGGTATAGCCAACGGAATTCAAAATAATTTTTAAAATTAAAAGCTGATTTTTTCAATGGTTTATTGCACGAGATTAGAAATTCAATTAACATCAAAAATAGAACCTTTTCCGGGATCAATTCGAGAAGAACAATTATTATCAAGAACTATCAAAGAAATATATTGACAATGTAGGTAATCAAAAGTCTAGCCCGGTGCTTAAAATTATTTTCAAATACACATCATTTTGTAATTTTTAAAATTATTTAAAGAATTGCATCCTTTATCTCGCTATGGAAATTTTTTCGTGATTCTACTTTTTTTCTTTTTTGACATTTCTCCTAACGTATTAACACCTCAGCGTGTCAATTGGTGATCAGCAAGCCATGACTCGTCCTCTTCTTGTCAGACCTCCGTGGCATGCACACGCACCGACGGAGAGCTGACTGTCTTCATCGGATTTTTCTCCAGTCATTTGGAGCCACACATTTTGGCGATCCTACCAGATTACTTTTGGGATCCTGACGCTGATTTCAATAGGTGAGTTGCATTCAGAGATTAATGTGCTAATTAGTAAAATATTGGATGGCTTAAAAAAAACACAAGGCAAAGTGGTTTGTATTACCACAAAGGTGATTTGGAAAATCACAAAGCGCGTCGGGAAGACCGCTGGAAAACGGATTGTGGTTTGGAAAATCATAAAGCGCGTCGGGAAGTCCACTATAAAACGGATTGTGGTTGGAAAATTACAAAGCGCGTCGGGAAAACCGCTGGAAAACGGATTGTGGTTTGGAAAATCACAAAGCGCGTCTGGAAGACTGCTGGAAAACGGATTGTGGTTTGGAAAATCACAAAGCGCGTAGGGGGAAGCCGCTGGAAAACGGATTGTGGTATGGTAAATCACAAAGCGTGTCGGAAAGACCACTGTAAAGCGGATTGTGGTTGGAAAATTACAAAGCGCGTCGGGACGACCGCTGGAAAACGGATTGTGGTTTGGAAAATCACAAAGCGCGTCGGGAAAAGACCGCTGGGAAACGAATTGTGGTTTGGAAAATCATAAAGCGCGTCGGGAGGTCCGCTGGAAAACGGATTGTGGTTGGAAAATCACTAATCACGTCGGGAAGACCGCTGGAAAACGAATTGTGGTATGGGAAATCACAAAGCGCGTCGGGAATACCAATAAAATCCGGAGACGGATCAATATGTCCTCGCTAATAAGCGTTTACATTGTTCTAATATCGACCTAGTATTGCCACCCATATTGAGGTTGTGCCAGTTGGTCGTCAGATCCCAACCCGACCACATAAACGAAGAGAGATTGCCACTCGAGTTCAGCACATTCAAAGTTAATTATCTATTTTGGCTTGGGAATTTGGTTTCATCAGTACCCGCTAAGCTGCGGAGGACGACGGAGGTCCTTCATAGCTTAGTAGGGAAGCACTTGTCTAGCGTACTGGTTTCGTGGGATCAAACCCCACCGAAGGGAGCGGTTACCCTCCAATACCTTTTCCGAACTTAATATATCACATGTTGTGCAAATGCATAATCGAGTTTCAGACATAGTAATGTCCGCGGGCACTACCCCGGAGCCAACGTCCTCTTTCAGGTTCTCTTCTAAACATTACTTTTGTTGGTCTCTCTTCCGGCAGACGCACTACATGTCCAGCCCACTGTAATCTGCCGTATTTTATCTGCCTGCCGATGTCTGCATTTGTGAATACTTGGTACAACTCGTGATTCATGCACCATTTTCTACCACGCTGCCAAGTATTGAGTACTCTCTGAAAATTCGATAACGATTTTTAACGTCCATGCTTCATGGCCGTATATGACGACTGGACGAATCAACACTGTAGCTACGATATTTTAGCTGGCTACGCAAACCGTAAAAAGTCCTACTTGCAGCCGCAACACGTCTTTTCACCTCGCGGCTAACGTCATAATCACATGTAACGAGTGTTCCAAGATGTATGAATTCGTCGACTAGACATCTAGTGCCACTAGATGGGGTTAGCAAAGTCAATAAAGAACTGAAAAAAAAACAAACAATTACTACACATTCTGTTACCCAATTTTACATTCAATAATGAGTTTAATTGTGGTTAATTTTATTAATATTTTACTGTGAGGCTAGAATTTAAGGACTTTTAAAGATTTTATATTCTTTATTCAAAGAAAAAAAATTTAACTAAATACAAATGTGTATAGTAGACCGCACTCGGCTAAAATTACTCGAAAAGTAACTTCGAATAATTTAATTTCAAAACTGAAATACGCTACCAGAACCACTCCAAGAACGTTTCACAGCGAGCGATATCGGCACAGCACAACAATTCCATCACCAGAATGACATAAAATGCCACATCGGATGCTGTTATCATGTCGAGATTAATTTGTAATAAAACTGATGCCAATATGACAACCCGCTACGCGTTATCGTTCTGGCATAGGCATCAAAAGTACTTGTTTCCATGTTGCCGGTTTCTGCATTTGGAACTATCTAATATGTGTCCCCCACCAGGCATGCTTAGCCTATAACCAGGCCAGGCAAGCAGTCTAGTAGGCAGCATGCAGAAGATCCCGACTGCAACAACAGTAACCGATGTGTTCCGTCGTGCTGAAATATTTGCCAAAGAGCACACAATCCCGCCATCACCCATCGTTCCATGTCCCTCTTGCAGAACCCAACCGATTCCGGCTCGGCACAGACCAAGCAGATTTATTCAAACATCTGTCATTGTGATAAAACATGTGTTTTTATGTTCCATCAATGATGCTTATCACATACATATTCGCATTTATCTCGAGGCTTGACCAACCTCACTGCTGGACTCCGGTGGTCCGGCTTATAGTTCACTGCGCAGTGACGAAACGAAATCCATCATCGGACGGATTGTGACGTGCATCGTAAATTATGGGAGCTTAGTTCCGATGGGCATATTACCGAAAATTCAATCGTATCTAGTCAAAACCTGCTCAACCGCAACGGAAGGCAGCTCAAAGGGGTTTTCTCAATTTGTGGTTGGCTGCACGATTTTGCGTATGCAAATCCGAACCGACGTTCTATTAGTTCTCTACTTACTATCGTTTAGCTAATGTTGGACTATGCTAATATGAGCTCCAGTTTCACCTCAAAGGTTTTTTTTAATTATGTTTACTCACATTTGTATTACGTCGTTTTTTGAGGTCTAATATAAAGTAGTTATTCTGGATATCTCAACCATATTAAAAAAAAGGTTTAAGCGCCATGCATGAGCATACGTCAGGAAAGCATCGTCATTTAATTTCTTTGCGTAAAATTTCACTAACAAAGTTAAAGGAGTTCGGTACATTTTGGTTTGAATCATATGTATTTGAAAAAATATCCAAAATTGTGAACACGTTTTTAGTGATGTCACATATCCAGTTGGCTCTGGGGACTTACCATTTTAACAAAGAGAATAAATATTTTACGTGGGTTAGCCCGCCTAAGTTCGCACAACGCATTCAAGATTCATCCATTAACCAAATTACAACCGTTCCTCTTCTCGCAAACAAAGATTCCTCAAACCTGTCATAGCCAAACATCGCCATCACTATCAACGTGTGCCGCCGGTTCGCTTCTGCTGGAGATTAAATAAGGATCATTGCTAAGGATGCGTTAAGAACGGATGTAGGTATGATTCCTTTCAGCAGGAGTTTGCATTCGATTCGTACCTCTACCGCCACAAAGACGACCACCGCGGCGGCAGCACAACGAGCTGGGGCTTCCGTTGCTCCTGCTGCTACAGCCAATCTGATGCGATGTTGTAAACTTTCTACTAAATTAGATGTTAATTGAAGGAGCAGCCAGCATGGTGGCAGCCGGTAGCATCTGACGGAGAAGTTCCTGCGCTACTGGATCCGACGGCGTCTACCTACTTTCACCGGACAGCTAACCAGAAACGGGGATGGGAGGGCGCACCGACTGGATTCCCGTCGATTTTAGAGACGAAGGAACTTCACTTTGAACCTTCTCGGCCGCTGCCAGTGCGTGGAGCGTACGTGCATGGGTCGGTACGTACGATGGTCGGTAACGAGAGGACACGATTGTAAAAGGCCTTGTCAGAAACTTACCGGATCTAATTGAAGACACGAACAGGCGGCAACGTACCAACAACCTAAAAGGCGTCTCTAAGCACCAGCCTTCACTGCACAGCCAGCAGACGAGAAATGGATTCGGTTTGCGCGCGTGATGATAGCTGATGCTTGTTTAGCCGGCTGTGCACTCGCTGCACATGTTGCTGTGGTTGGTAGTGTCCCGAAAAGTCCGGTAATGCAAAGGGACCACGATAATTTAAATGGCTGTAGAACTTTGTATGAATTTCCTTGGGTAATTTGGAAGATTTTCATATGGAAACACGAAGCAATACTAGAAATATCTAAAAATCTGTGAAATTCGGTGCTTTTTGTCTGTAACAATCAGAAGAAATTCACATGCGCATTAAAACATTCTAACTATTCTGTGAAAAATCTTAGCATATACCTACTGAATGATAATGATACACCATACATTGTAGCAAGGCATCGCCATAGCACGGGTCATATGTGACAAATTATTTGATCCTGATAATATTGTTGTTAGTATTTTATCAGAATCCTGTACGATGGGCCAAAATTGGTGGCCATTTCGGCGGAGAATTCGTTCGACCGAATATGTCGTTATGTCGAACAAATCATTTGACCGAAAAATTCATTTGGCCGAAATGATCGTTTGACAGAGAGGGCGATTCCGCCAAATAGGTCATACGGTCAAAAATGCCATTTGGCCGAAATGGTCATTCGGCAGAAAATGTCGGTGAGTGAAAAGTGAGAAATGATGAGAGACGTCCCAGTCGACACAAAATTGATGCAACATAAGATGCTAAAGTGGAGGCGATATACGTACATATTGTATGGGGAAAAGGGTGTCCCAAAATTGGCCAAAGTCTGGAATGTTGGGGGCTCAACCTTCAAATGAAAGCTTAGGGTATAACAAAAAAAAGTTCTACGACAACTCTGGGAAATGACGTTTAGGGGTAGCCCCGACGCATTTTATGAAAAAAGTGCATTTTTTATAGGGAACATCGAAAAAAAATGGTATATCGGTAAAAAATTTGATGGAACCCATCCATTTCATATTTTTACATTTAACTTGAGAGTTTAACTTTATGGTAAAACATTGATACGGCATGTTTTAGGTCTATATATTTTTCACTGCCCTAATGAGAAAGTACCTATATGACCTCCACTTTAGCATCTTATGTGACATCATATACGATCTTGTGTCGACAGGGATATCTCTTCTTACTCATCATTTTCTTCTTCATTTCTTTTCACTTCTTAACCGCCAAATTCTGAACGTATGGTTCACGTTTCCATATAATTACAAAAAAAGAAATAATAACTTCTGCATTTCTCAACCGATTGTGACAATCAACTCCCCAAAACAATCGCTCAATCTCTAGTTTCTGGAAATGAGATAACAAATGGATTAGCTAATTGGTTCCGGAAATATTCCGAGGTGTACTGAGGTAGGTTTCTTTGGACCCGTGGGAACACTTGTTTAGCACTTCTATAAGTCAACATGCGACATGTCTAACTTCATGATTTTGCAAACTAAGATCAATTGAGACCACCCTGATAGTTTTTGGACAAGTTGGACGTGTCCTGGAATGTTCCGGAAACCTGGTCCGCCGGTTAAAATGGCAATTTCTGTCAGTGATACACCCTAGCATGGGACATCTCAAACTACATGATTTTGCAAAACAAGATCAATGGAGGTTATTTTGAGGGTTTCTGGACCAGTTGGGCATGTTCCGGAATCTTCTGGAATGATGTCCCCGGGGAAAATGACCAATTTTGCTCAAATATGAAGCCTCGCTGGCGACATCTCAAACATTATGATTTTGCAAAAGAAAATCAATTGAGCTCATTTTGAGGGTTTCTGGTCAAGTTGAACATGTTCCGGAGTCTTCCGGAATAGTTCCCCTGGGGAAAAATGGCCAGTTTTAATCATTTATGAAGCCTCGCTTGCGACATCCCAAACTTCATATATTTTGCCTAACAAGACCATTGGAGCTCATTTGGAGTGTTTCCGAACAAGTTGGACATGTTCCCGAACCTTCCGGAATAGAGCCGTTGTGAAAAATGTCCATTTGTGATGCGTTATAAAACCTTGCTTGCGACATCTCAAACTTTATGACGGAGAAATTGAACATGTTCCGGATTTTCTGTGGAATGGTGCCCCAAGGAAAATGGCCATTTTTGTCCATTTATAATATCGCTAGTGTCTTTTTTATACTTTTATACTTTATACATGATTCAAAAAAGCAAGATCGATGTACCATATTTAAAAAAAAATACAAGTTGGACATGTTCCAGAATATACTGAGATTGCAGGCTTCTGAACAAAATAGTAATTTTCGATCATTTTCAAATCCTCACTTGCGACATATCAGTATTCATGATTTTGTGGTCTTTTGGCAAGCTGGTCATGTTTCGGAATCATCAGAAATTCTGAATTATCAACAAAATAACCTATGATGTTTCCTCAGAAGCCCAGCAATACGTTGAAACTCTATTAAAAATGACAAAAAAAAACAAATTGTTCTACCATCCTTTTTAAATTTTCTTAAATCGTCTTTGGGCCTTCCATGATTGTATTACTGATACAAAAATTGCCCTTTTCTTCAAAGGACTTTTTTCCTACTCAGCAGCATGTTCAATATATGCAATAATCCTCAATTTGGATTTTATTGATCTAATTTTGAATACAAACATGCAGTTTGACATATCGTAGGCGGAGCACAGTGTTTTCTAACCCAGGAATTCGTGATCGAAAATGTTTTGGCCATGAAAAGTTGATTTTAGAGTCTCAGTGACTTCGGAGAAAAGTTTCAGTATGTTAAGCTCCATATTTTAGAAAAAAAAATTTCTTGACTAATCCCCCTAAAAGTGAGATAGAAATTCTCTTTCCTCCAATTGTGAAGATACATCATTGGTGTCTTCGAGAAAGTTGTAGAAAAAGTTTGTACAAAAAATATTGATATATAAGCTTTTTCTCTATCTGCTATAGAAGTCGTGTTATGGGTCGTTATTTATGAACGACCACCAAAAATCAGGTTTTTCAAGATACTTTCGTCAATATATTTTTTAGATTTTTCAAATGTTTTACAAAGATGTCCGTCACGATAAAAAACATGAACCTTTCGAAGACAGTTTCGTCTTATTTACAATATTGACGAAGTTATCGACGATTTTCGGTTCAAAAATGGGTATTTTGACATTAACTGCATACATGTAGGGGCAAAATGGGGCAGAATTTTATTTAGGTTAAGGAAAGTATAACTCATGCACTAATGGTTGCATTGCAACATATATGTGACATAGCTTGACATAAGTGCCGTATGAACATCTTTTTCTTCTTCTTCTTGTTATATATAAAAATGAATAGGTCTGTATTGTGCATAACTAAGAAACGGCTGGATAGATTTTCTTCATTTCTTCAGCAAATTTGTTTATCAACATGTCCGACGGATCTACAGAATATTTTCTCATGTAAAAATCTCGACTATAATTGGAAAAAATATGAAAAATTGAAAATAAAATTGTATGGAAATTTTAAAAAGGTAGATCACAACACGCATTCTCGCCTACTGTGCAGGACAACGTCTGCAGGTTCATCTTTAGTCTTCACACTTACGCCACCTCCTTAGCCGTGTGGTTAGACGCGCGGCTACAAAGCAAGACCATGCTGAGGGTGGCTGGGTTCGATTCCCGGTGCCGGTCTAGGCAATTTTCGGATTGGAAATTGTCTCGACTTCTCTGGGCATAAAAGTATCATCGTGCTAGCCCCATGATATACAAATGCAAAAATGGTAACCTGGCTTAGAAACCTCGCAGTTAATAACTGTGGAAGTGCTTAATGAACACTAAGCTGCGAGGCGGCACTGTCCCAGTGTGGGGATGTAATGCCAATAAGAAGAAGAAGAAGAAGACTTACGCCAGACCTATGATTTAGCCACATACAAAATTTTCTAATTGATTATGGATGGTTGTTGAACAGAACTGACATGAATTTCAAATTCCGCGGGAAGAAACAAAGCGTAAATTAAAAAAATTATCAAAAAGTCACGTAAAAAGCGACCCCAGTATATTTGGGCAAATTGTATTATTTTAGAAATCAACATACAGCCAGGAATGTTGATGAGAGGAACTGCAGTATCGGGTAAATCAGTATTCTTTATTGAATGGAAACTATGGTTAGTGACGCCTCAAACATCATAAGTTTAAATATAATTTTATGTAAACAATTCGAAGGTACTTGTTTTACCTATTTACTTTTCGAAATATCCCGGAATAATAAAAAGCCGGTTTGCTACGTCTAAAACATTACAATATTGCAAAACAGGTTAACAGAAAAGTGTTCCAAAAATTTTAGTTTATTTCTTTTCATTTAGAATTCTCTGGAAATACCAATATCCCGATATATTGGTATTTCTCTGTAAAATATCCGTCGATTCGATAATCATTTTCAAAATTTGGATATTAAGACAAGACATAGGTCTGGCGTAAGTGTTAGTATAATAAACTAGATGACCCGGCAGACGTTGTCTTGCACAGTAGGTGAGAATGCGTGTTGTGATGTGCCTATAAAAGATACCCATACAAATTCTAATTTAAATTTTTCATATTTTTTTAGTTTAAGTCGTGATTTTTACATAAGAAAATATTATGCAAACCCATCGGAAATTGTGATGAAGAAATTTGAACCCAGCAGTTTCTTAATTATGCGGAATACAGACCAATTCATTTTTTATGTATAACAAGAAGAAGAAGAAAAAAATATCCATACGGTACTTACGGCAAGCTAAGTCACATATATGTTGCAATGCACCCGTTAGTACTTGAGTTATACTTTCAATCTCCTCACTAAAATTCTGCCCCATTTTGCCCCTACATGTATGCACTTAATGTTAAAATGCTCATTTTTGAACAAAAAATCGTCAATAACTTCGTCATTATTGAAAATAAGAAGAAACTGTCTTCGAAAGGTTCATTTTTTTATCGCGATGGACATCTTTGTAGAACATTTGAAAAATCTAAAAAATGTATTGACGAAAGTATCGTGAAAAACCTGTTTTTTGGTGGTCGTTCATAAATAACGACCCATATCTCGATTTCTATAGCAGATAGAAATAAAGTTTATATAGCAAAATGTTTCGTACAAACTTTTTCTACAACTTTCTCGAAGACACAAATGATGTATCTTCGTAATTGGAGGAAAGAGAATTCCCATCTCACTTTTAGGGGGATTAGTCAAAAAAAAATGTTTTCCTGAATATGGAGCTTAACATACTGAAACTTTTCTCCGAAGTCACTGAGCCTCTAAAATCAACTTTTCATGGCCAAAACATTTTCGATCACGAATTCCTGGGTTAGAAAACACTGTGGGGAGGTTTGAAAATGATAAAAATAGGTTTTTCCTACGGAGGAATTGTAATCCGGAATATTTCGAAACATGTCTAATATGTCGACTCAAACAACACAAGTCAAGTGAAACCGGTTGCAGCAACTTATTTGTGACTAAATCAAAGCTGGTCATATATAAGTTACTGTGATCTATATGAAACATGTGTGCTTCTTGGGGAATAACTAACAATGTCGTAAGCAAGGCTCTATAACTGATCAAAAATAGCTATTTCCTTAAGAAGTCTTAAGAAGTCTGTCCAGGAGATGACGGAGCATGTCTAACTTGTCCAGAAACCGTCAAAATAAGCTTTGAAAAATCATGTGGTTTGAGATGTCGCAAGCGAGGCTTCATAAATAACCAAAACTGGCCATTTTCTTAGGAGAGGCACCATTTCATAACTTGTCCAGTAACTCTTGAAATGAGCTCCATTGATCTTGTTTTGCGAAATCATGAAGTTTGATATGTCGCAAATGATGCTTCATAAATGATACTTCAAAGCTCGTCATTTTCCCGAAAGGGTACTATTCTGGATTATTGCGGAACATGTGCAACCCTCATAATTAACTCCATTGATCTTCTTTTCCAAAATCATAAAGTTTGAGATGTTGCAAGCGAAGCTTTATAAATGATTGAAAGTTGCCAACTGGCACCTTTTCGAAAGATTCCAAAACATTTCCAACTTGGCCAGAAACCCTAAAAATGAGCTCCAGTTATCTTGTCTTACAAAATCATTTATAACTGATAGAAAATCGCCATTTAAACCGGCGGACATTTCAGAAAACGTTCAATTTGTCCAAAATCTATCAAAATGGTCTCAATCAGGCATTGAAAGCGTGAGTGAAGTGGACGAGCATTGATCTAATTGAATCATAGCATCCTATGCCAGTGAGTGAACAGCCTTGCTCAGATGGATACCAAACAATGATTATGAGCGATCGTTGCTGCGTAAACAACGAGCAACAGAGTTCGCCAAGCCAAACTTGGTATGGTATCCAGGGAAGCTACGATTGGAGCATTTGTGTTACGCTCTACTAGAATAAAAGCAAAACACGTCGGGTGTTCTGCTTTATTCACTCTGCTTTCAAGTAGCTAGGATGGAAGAGAGAAAGTATCAAAGCCTCCCATGCAGTGTATAAGAGTTCCATTCTCAAATCGGACTCAATTTTCCTAATGTCTGAATTTTTTTTCTAACAGCGTCTGGTAACAACACTCATTGTTAGGTTACCAAGTGATTTGCCTCGCTCAGTTGTCTCCCATTGGTGAGCGATGAAGATCTTTAAACATTGAATCAACGAACGCCAAATTTCAATGATCTAGAAAGCATCAGCGATTAGGCCGCAGTAGAGCATCAAGTTGGCATGAATTTAGCCGATTTTTACTCATGATCTGATTTTTTTCAATGCCTGGTCTCAATTGATCTTATATTGCAAAATCATGAAGTTAGACAAGTCGTAAGTATTCCCACGGGTGCCAAATAACCTATCCCAGCAAACCGCGGATTATTTCCGGAGCCAAGTAGCCAATCCAAAATATAATCTCATTTTCGAAATCTGAGCGATTGTTTTGAGGGTTTTTGAGTTGATTGTCACAATCGGTTAATAAATGCAGAAGTTATGATTTTTTTAGTGATTATATGAAAGCGTGAATCGTACGTTCAGACGAACGCCAGCGACGCCTCACTTATCACTTCGCACTACTTATTTCTCACTTATTGTTTTTCACAAGTGAGAAGTGCATCGTTAAAAGGTATTTTCAGAAAAATGGCCTATTTTGCCGAACAATCTTTTCGGTTAAATTATATTTTCGGACTTATGATCCGTTCGGCCGTATGGTTCTTTCAGCTAAACTGCCAAACAACATTTACGTTTATATGACCTGTTCGGCCAAACTAGACCTGTGTGCCACCGCGCCACGCCGCCGTCGCCGACACTTATTGACGTACGCCGACGCCGGTCTAGTAGGTAAGATTTTTTTAAATTCCCTGAGCATGGGGTATCATTGTGATAGCCTCGTGATATGCGAATGCAAAAATGGTAACTTGCCTTCTGGAGCTGGAGCACGATGGGACATGTGACCCATAAAATTGAACATTTCCTTCACTCCTCCTTGTACTTAAATTGCCAGAATTGTTCTAAAAAACGGGTTTCATTTATTTTAATAAAATATTCCCAAAGAAATTTCTTGGTTTACCTGACATAATGTCCGAAGGACATCCTGGAGGAAGTTCTGAAGGAATAACCGAAGAAAATTCTTAGAGTTTTGAGGAATTTTTGGATTTATCCTCGCAGTGATTTCTGGATGATTTTCTGACGGAATCCCCGGAGAAAATTCTGAAGGCATTCTTGGAGGAATGTCCAACAAATTTCTTAAAGAAATTTAGGAATGTCAGCAATTTCTTTAGGAGTTCTCTTGGAAATTGCTCTTGGGATTGGTACGGAGATATCCGAAATTTCGTCCTAGAGTTTTGGAAGAAAATTGCGGAAAAAATCCGAAGGAAATACTAGATGAATATCCGAGGCAGAGTAGAGACACTTACGCGAAGCCCGCGGGATAGAGAGAATCTCCTTTCAACGGTGTAATCCAACAGACTAATAAAAAGATACGCAATACTTTATTTTGATAAACAATGCCCAAATAAATTTCTGGGTTTTCTTGAAATATTTTCCGAAGGAAGCCCTGGAGAAAGTTCTGAAGGAGTACCTGAAGATATTTCTTAGAGTCTTGAGGAATTTCTGGATCTATCTTCGTAGTAATTTTTGGAGGATTTTCTGAAGGAATACCTGGAGAAAATTCAGAAGGAATTCTTGGAGGAATGTCAAAAAAAAAAAATCTTGGATGAATTTGGAATGTCGGTAATTCCTTTGGAATTTATATCTGATATCTGAAAATTCGTCCTAGAATTTTGGATGAAAATGGCGCAGGAAATTCCGAAAGAACTACTAGATGAAATTCGAAGGAATGGAATGTCTTATGAAATACCTGGAAAAGTTTCAGAGGAATTGTTGAAATAATTTCCGAAGGAATTTTTCAAAAGTATGTGTGTATGTACAGTTATTGATCATTCTGGTTTGAGTCTTGATCTGCATACGGCTCCACCAATATTACAGTCGAATTTAAATGCCATTCTGCTTTCAATGCACTGCTGTATGAAACACTTACCCGGAGCCCGCGGGATAGAAAAAAATCTCCTTTCAACAGTGTAATCCAACAGACTAATTCATAGATTCGCAATCCTTTTTTAGCTTTTCTTCTTTGAGGAAGGGTGAGTAGAATCCATTACAACTGTGGGGAGGTGTATCCATCTATATGGGTAGAAATTTCTGAAAGTCTCGATAATAAAGATAAAAAAAAAAAAAATTCTATTTCCAATTTCAAAAAGAATTTCTGGAGGAATTCCTGATGCAATTGTCAAAATCAATCATAGAAGAATTTTTATAAGAATTTCCAGAAGAATTTCTTAAGATATTTCCTAAGGTCCTAAGAAGTTCCGAAGCAATTCCTGAGGGAAATTTCAAAGAAAAAGCTGGTTTCATTTGTGGACGTTTTTTGAAGGAATTTCTGGATAAATTCCCGATGGAATTCCTGACAGAATTTTTGAAGGTATACTGAATGAGTTTCTTAATGTCTTACCGAATTAATTCCTGAATATATTTTCTAGGGAAATATTTAACGTATTTACGAAAAATCTGTAGAAATTTTCGAAGGAACTCCTGCAATAAATTCTCAAGGGATTCTTGAGAATATCCGAATATCCGCAATCTCAATATGTTGGGAGTTTTTCTTGGCAACAACGTCTTGATTCTAGAGTCAAAATTTAGTTTGTTTCATTACTGTCCAGATTTTCGAAATTAGGAAATACAGGATTTTCTATTTAAATTCCAATATCTATTTGTTTGGAAAATCCACTAAAAATCCTTTATTCAAAATTCTGTTCGAAAATATTTTCAGGTTCTCTTTTGGTTATTCATTCAAGAATAGAGTCGGAAGTTCCTCCAGGAATTTCTTCTCATTTGAAAAGCCACAGGAATTAATTTGGACATTCATCCTTCAGAAAACCTTCCGGAAAGGCCTTTTATTTTTTTCAAAAACTCTTTTGGAACTTCCTATAGGAAGTCCTTCCCAACGAAATTTTCGTCCAAATTATTCGACCAAATGACATTTTTGACTGTAAGACCCGATCGCGCATGATATTTTAAGCCAGTGCAGCAGTTCACATGAAAAATATGACTTTAGTAAAATTGGAAAACGTTGAGATAAAAAACATATCTACAATTTTTTGACATAATAAAGAATATTAATTGCTCTTTTAAATTCCGTGTAAAATTTTCTTTGGTCTGCCCTAATCAGAGATATCAACTTTAGAAAAAATGTAGTTTTGACAAAAAACGAATATAACTTTTGCTCGGCAAAATATAATGAAAAAATACGTACTGATTTTACGGCGACGACTCTTAGCGCGAAACAACGGACACGAATAGGAACATGGAACGTTTTAACCCTAGCCCAGCAGGGTAAATTGGCACAACTTGCCAATGAGGCACGCCGCAAGAAGCTTGAGATCCTGGGACTGAGTGAAGTGGTCAAACTTTGGACAATTCAGGACAAGTTCTGCTGGTTTACAAGGTGAACACGCTCCCCGGCATCGCGGAGTTGGCTTCCTACTAAGCGCTCAGGCACACTCTGCGCTTATGAAGTGGGAACCTATAAGTGAAAGGATAATTGTTGCCAGATTTAGAACACGCGGGTCTTCTTCTTCTTCTTATTGACATTACATCCCCACACTGGAACAGAGCTGCCTTGCAGCTTAGTGTTCATTAAGCACTTCCACAGTTATTAACTGCGAGGTTTCTAAGCCAAATTACCATTTTTGCATTCGTATATCATGAGGCTAACACGATGATACTTTTATGCCCAGGGAAGTCGAGACAGTTTCCAATACGAAAATTGCCTAGACCGGCACCGGGAATCGAACCCAGCCACCCGCAGCATGGTCTTGCTTTGTAGCTGCGCGTCTTACCGCACGGCTAAGGAGGGTCCGAAACCTTACTATAATCCAATATTATGCGCCAACCGATGCTGCCGATCTGCAAGACAAAGAAAACTTCTACAGTCAACTCAATGCCGTCGTAGATGAAATTCCGAAGGGTGATATCAAGATCTGTTTGGGCGACTTCAATGCGAAGATCAAATCCGACGCCATGGTATCGGAGAAACAAGTGAAAAAGCATAATTTTTGGTAATAACGACATGGTAATCGGGGGATCGCTCTTCCCTCATCGATCGGTTCACAAGGTCACGTGGGTCTCCCGCGACGGATTTACAGAGAATCAAATCGACCACATCTGCATCAGCCGAAAATGGAAACGGAGCCTTCTTGATGTACGGAATAAACGTAGTGACGATATCGTGTCTGATCATCACCTCCTTATCGGCGAAATACACCTGCACATTGCGCGGATTCGTCGGTAGGAGGAAAGAATTGGACGACGGTTCAACACACGCCGACTGGAAGATGCCACGGTGAAACGGTCCTTCGTTGAAGCACTGGAGACGCGTGCTGCAGATATTCCGGAAGGTGGCAGCGTGGAAGACCAATGGACCGCCATCAAGAATGCCTTCATCGCCACCAGCGAGAACAATCTGGGCGAACTACGCACCCAGAGAAAACAATGGATCACCGATGAGACCTGGAGGAAGATAGAGGAGCGAAGAGAAGCCAACGCCGCGATTGAGCGATCGAAAACCAGAGGAGCCAAAGTCTTAGCCCGTCAACGATACGCGGCTCTTGAGAAGGAAGTAAAACGCTCATGTCGACGGGACAAGCGAGCGTGGGCAGACTCTCTGGCCGACGAAGGAGAGAGAGCCGCCGAGAGATGCTCAAAGCTGACCCAATGACATCCGCTCAACTACTGCATCGTCTATTTCATAATATATGGGACACCGCAACTTTCCCGGTCGACTGGATGCAAGGTATCTTAGTGAAAGTGCCCAAAAAGGGTGACTGGCGAGGCATTATGTTGCTGTGTACCGTTCTCAAAGCTCTGGGCAAAATTATCCTAGCCTGGATTCAGGAGCAGATCGATGCAACTCTCCGGCGGCAGCAAGCCGGATTCCGTGCCGGAAGATCCTGTGTGGACCATATTGTCACGCTCCGCATTATTCTGGAGCAGATCAACGAATTCCAAGAGTCCCTTTACTTGGCATTCATTGACTACGAAAAAGCTTTCGACCGTCTCAATCACGAGAATATGTGGGGCGCCCTGAGACGCAAGGGGGTTCCTGAGAAAATCATCGGCCTCATCGAAGCACAGTACGAGGCCTTTTCGTGTAGAGTGCTGCACAATGGGGTCCTGTCCGACCCTATCCGGGTCGTAGCTGGTGTGAGGCAAGGATGTATTCTATCACCGTTACTGTTCCTCATCGTAATCGATGATATTCTGGTAGATGCGATTGACCGTGAACCAAACCGCGGGCTGTTATGGCAGCCTATAACCATGGAGCACCTAAACGACTTCGAATTGGCGGATGACGTTGCACTACTCGCGCAACGGCGCTCTGATATGCAGAGTAAGCTCAACGACCTTGCCTCTAACGTGAATTCTGCTGTTATACGCCAGCGAAACATGGTGTGTATCAGTGGAGAGCACTCAATGGCTGCAGGTGTTCATTAACAGATGGCTGCGGTATATAATCCGGGCCTGGTGGCCTCACAACTGGATCTCAAACAACGAGCTCCATCGTCGTTGTCACCAGAGGCAGATAGCAACAGAAATTCGGGATCGGAAGTGGGGCTGGGTCGGCCACACTCTACGTAGGGGCGGAAACGAAATCTGTAAACAAGCATCAGACTGGAACCCAGCGGGACATCGCAGCTGAGGCAGACCCAGAGGCTCATGGCGGCGAAGCCTCAATGAAGAAATAAAAGAAGTCGACCGAAATTTAACCTAGCAACAGGTTAAAGCGATAGCCGGGCAACGCTCAGGATGGAAATCTTTCAAGTCGGCCCTTTGCACCACCGGAGGTGTACAGGATCCATATGTAAGTAAAAGGTTACTTGGGTATAATTGCTCTAAATCAGACAATTTAAGAGCTACAGGTAAAAGTTTTTTATCCAAATTTATTGGAATAGGCTGCACTACAACTTTGTATAACATTACATTACAAATATAGTTTTGGTGTAAAATGCATCTTTCCGCGTAAATCTATATCCCGGACCATTTAAGCCCAACCGGTTTGTTCAGCCAAATGGTATATTCGGCCAAAAAAGTTTCGGCCAAACGGACCTTTCTTTCACTATACGACCGTAATGATTTTCAGGGCCACCAATTGACTTGATACGAGAATGATACACTAAAGAAAGCCACACAGCTGGCGTCGGAATACGCATCTGCAAAGTGACAGTCAAGTGGTGGAATTGTTGGCAAAATTAAGGTCACTCCTCACGGAGTCCAAGTTTCAAAGTGTTCGCGATTTCAGGGGCACACTACGCGATACGAAAGCAACGCATAACTGTCATTTTTATTATTTCACGCATGCTGCGACGAAGCAAAGCTAAATCAACAAAAATGACAGTTGTGCGCCGCCTTCGTATCGAGTGGTGTGCCTCCGAAAACGCGAGCACTTTGAAATTTGGATTCCGTGAGAAGTGTCCTTAATGGAACACTACTGATGACTGCCTACTGCGGTACGCCAAAATCGTCATCGGCGACATAAATATTCGTATAGGTAGGAAGGCTATATACAGGTCGGTAATCGGAGTTTTTTGAAATGCGCAGATCCCGAACAAATCCCGACTCATATTCCGAACACTGGCGTTTTAGCACCCTCAAACTAAATTTTCATCGTTGGAAATGCTAATATCATCTTCCAAACTTAGAGGCGAAAGTATAGAATTGATAGTTCCGTTAGGATACGGAAGGCATGAAGAATGTTTTTTATAGAAAACGATTTGAAAGCGAGCGGAGGGCAATATTTGTGATGGCACGTATCACACGACCTCCCTTCTGCCAAGCCCAAGTCGATGATATTAAATGATATTAGCATTTCCATATCATTGTAAATCGTTTAACTTCACGTAGAAGTAACACACACAAAATCATTAATTAGTAAATTTTCATAGGTTTTCCCCACTGATGATCAAGATTACAAACGAATTCAAGATCCTATATAGGAAATTACACAAAAAAAAAGCCAAAATGGTTATTTAAACGCGAGTGTTCGGAATTTGAGTCAAAACGGTAGGCATCGATTCTATGAAAAATATTGGCACTCATGTGCTTAAGCAACCATTTAGTTTTTGAGTAGCTTTTGTTGATTAGATTGTTTCCTACATTCGCTTCAATTTGTCTTTTAATTCAAATAAACATAAGCATGTCAATCCTGCTATGCACATCTAATTTGCTTTGCGAAAATCTTTGGAATGCGTGTTTCCAGTAATAAAATTATGATTATTACCCAAATTCCTCATATCAGCTGCGAAAAGTATAGTAAATCTCTATATACTTTTTACAAAAACATGAAAAATAATTATTTTGTCTGTTTAGATACTGGTTGGTTGAACTTCAGCTTTGCGTAATCCATAATCCCATTCGCAAAATGTTTTGCTTTCTGAGTATTCTTGTTTTCTGTTTTATCATCGTTTTCACATGTTTGATATTCTATTGAAATTAAATTAAGCATGTATACATGATAATTAGTCGAAGCCCAGTCCGCAAAGTGAAATCTTTTTGACTGAAATAGCATGTATAAAAAACCGCTGCCCTACAATATAGCGTGATTTAATGACGTCGCTCTCAGCATGATGGTCGCTATCAATATTATAAACACTAACCTTGACGAATACTCAGTCGGACTGGGCAAACCAACAAACGGTGCAGCCACCAGAATCCCTGAGCAAATTTGGCGGTATAAATTCGATAGATTTGATTAGCTTTTAACGGAGTTGATCAAAGCAAATATTGGCGGACTTCGATAAACTTCCCTACTACGAAGCCTGGCAGATAATTCTGAAGGACGGATTTCCTTAGTCGTATTACGTCTCAATGTCCTCCGCCAACTTATCTAACGTAACAGCAGCTACGACGGTGAGCGCAGTTCGTGATCGAACAATGCGTGTTTCCTTATTTCCTCTCATTCTTCCTTCTTAATTCTCCTTCTCATTTCTCACTTGTCCCTTTCTACTTCTCCCATTCTACTTCTCTTATTCTACTCCTCACTTTTCACTACCAACGTCGCGGTACCAACATTCCTCACTTCTCACTTTCGTAGTAAGGTTTCTCGTTTTTCTCTTATCTAGAGATGTCTTATTGGCCTTACGGGTAGCACCAGCCATTTTTATGACCGGGCGATTTTTTTTTTAATTTTTGTACTGTCACTTTTAAGTTTAAAGGCTTAAGACGAAAAATTGTGTCCCATTGTTTCTTATTGAAAACTGTGCACATAGGTCTAAGAGCTTCAAAGTTAGACTAAAAAACTGTTCATGAGATGCAGGAGAAAGGCAACATTCTTGCTAGCTGAATAAATCTGGTTTTTAGAATAAAAATTGAATTAAAAGACATATTGTGCAAATACAATGAAGTACTATAACTCATTAGTTCAAATTCTATCGAATTTCCGATGAAGTGTATTACTCGAGTCGACACTGTAGTTTGCTTGCAGACTGAATTGAGTTGCTTGGAAGAATGCATCATTTAACCCTTCAAAGATGTGTCACGACCAAATCTGATGCCATTTCCTAATGGCTCTCTTAGCCAACCGGCGTCATCAACGACGTAGTCGTCGTCGTCGTCATTATGACCAAGGACTTTAGCTTTCCATTCGATGTGCATTAGCTGATTCAAGTCCGACTTCCCATTCGATAGGTTGTGGTGGTTGCAGCACAGCACTAAGATTGCACATTCCAGGTAAACAGGGAAGGATGAAAGCTGTCTACCGGTTACATCGCATATCCACTGCCTAGAAGAAGTTTTGCACGGCTTATCATAATTGACGGCTTCTGAGAAATGAGATTGGAATGGGATTATCTAAACACAGAACTTACAGTGCGCTTTCAGCAAGCTGTCAGCCAAACTGTAACGAAATAGAGAACTCAATACACTCGGCCCATAAGTTGGTGGTTGATAACAGCTATCTATTTCAAAACGATGATAATATGAGCCACTAATTAAGATAATTAACCAAGCTGGAGGTATCACATTAGCAGAGTATGGACATTGTTCAGTCTTCCAATTGCCAGTATTCGGCAAAGTCGATCCAGTAATGTTTGAGAAGTGGAAAAGTTAGAATTTTTTACTACATAATTAAAAATGGACGGGCAAGTGGCAAATAGTGGATCAGTTCAAATAACTGATGCCGAAATAATGAAAGACATGCTTCAAAAGCGATACGATCATGGTAAAAATCAACCAAAAGATTATTCTCACTTGTTCAGGTATGTATATTAGAGAATAATCCCAGCGCTGATTTTTTTTCAGTGTGATACGATTTCAGCATATTTTGTCAGATAGGATTGCTTTTCCGGTTCTTCTACTAAATAATTCCAATGTTCGTTTTATCAGAAACAAATGAGATTCTCTTCATTTTTTTAGATTGCTTTCAGCAGTGAACAAAATTTCGACAGGAGTAGACTTCATTCAGTTAGTATATTCAATTCCCAATTAGTGTATTCTTGAACATCAGTGAGCGAAAATAATTAGTGCTTGATTTAAACAAAATTGTCTTGTTTCGGTCGACAAAATCTTTCTTCCAAAAGTAATTGTGCAAAGCGCTGTGATTTTTTTTTATGATGTCAATGCTTGGCCCACTTGTGTTACACATTACTTCGATCAAGAGAAGCGCGATCATTCACAGTTCGCAAGATTCGTTGGGCAAAGCATACATACTATGATTTTCGCTTGACCCTGTTGTTACAACAATGTGAGCCAGCTAGCAATGTCGAACGCAATTTTACATCAAAAAGTAATTACGTGATAAAAATTCAAACATTAACACACTACAATTTTTTACTATAATAAGGACACTAGGGTGGCTCAAAAAACACTTTTTCGAATGTTTTGATGGGCCGCCCTCTTATTCGGTTCTATTTGATCCTGATGTTCTGGACAAAATTTCAGCCAAATCGGTCAACGTTTGGGCGGTGCTAAACTCGTTGGAAGTTTATATGGAAAAATGTATGCAGAAACATCCTAAAACAGTAATTTGCAGTTGGACGGCACCATTTACGATAAAGAACCATAATACTCCATCAGTTCTTGTAGAATTAAACACAGAATGTTATAAGGTTAAAAGACTATTATTCTTCCATTTACTTCCACTATTCACTTTTTATGTATCAACAAACAGATACGTATTTCGTTTCCTACTTGGAAACTTCTTCAGTGTATGTTATCGACTAACAAACACCCAAAGTCGATAACAAACACTGAAGAAGTTTTCAAGTAGGAAACGAAATACGTATCTGTTTGTTGATACATAAAAAGTGAATAGTGGAAGTAAATGGAAGAATAATAGTCTTTTAACCTTGTAGCATTTCCCCTAAGACGCTCTAAAATAATTAATCACAGAATGTTATGCTGAAAACCGCGAGAAGATTAGAGTTTATTAGGCAGATATTACCATTTTACTGGAGTGTTGTATGGGTGAATTTATTTCTTTTCAAAGGTAAAAGAAACGAAATTTGCTCAAATTCCACTTCAGAGAAATGCTAATAACTTAGCCGGGCAAACTCTAATCTTCTCGCGGATTTCTGCATAACATTCTGTATTAAATTCTTCAAGATCTGAATGAGTAGCATAGTTCTTCATCGTAAGTTGTGCCGTCCAACTGCAATTCACTGTTTTTGGATGCTTCTGCATATTTTTTTCCATATAAACTTCCAACGAGTTTAGCACCGCCCAAACGTTGACCGATTTGACTGAAATTTTGTCCAGAGCATCAGGGCATCAAATAGAACCGAATAAGAAGGGGGCCCATCAAAAAAATTGAAAAAAGTTTTTCCCATACAAATTTGAGCCACCCTAAAGGACCCCTATGACAATGAAACGCTTAACCAGTTTAATCCATTGAAAAAGGACCAATAAAGGTACCGAAACGTCGGATCATAATTAATATAGCGTTTTAGCTGGTCATCAGACTGCATAGCCGATAAACAATACTCGGAGTCAATCACAGTCGACAACCACCACCACTGTTGTGAATTTGGATTCCGTGAGGATTATCCTTAACGAAGTTTTGCGGTATATTCGTCCAACCGAATAAGGCCAAAAGATTTCGGAGATATTCTAGTTTTTTTCGAAGGAAGGTTCAAAACTGCCAATACCTATGTGGTAGAACATACGAAAAGTTGCTATACTGGAATCGAATAAAAATCAGGTGATATTCTAAAAGTTGTGGCAGTTTGCGATGGACTGATGAATTGATGACATCCAGTATGAAAGTCCTCAAAATTATCCGAATTTTTTTGTTGCCCTCTCAAAACATTATTTTTTTCAACAAAAAAGATCCGGTGGGGGGAGGAAGACATATTTTTTTTTAATATTTGAAGGGGCCTAAAGTAGGGCTCTTACTAATTAGAACCGTATAGTGGGATCTGCAATCAAGCTATTCCTTTTTTTGTGTAAATTTTCAAATGTTTTTAGTTCTGCATTTATCGTATATTTCTCCAGTGCTAAGTTAGCAGCTGACGAATGAAGGGGGCTGAATCGGTGACCCTCAGGTTCGACTTGGGGACTTTCATAAGCAATTGAAAACACAAAATTGAAAAACAACGTTTACCTAAAGGTTAACTGATTAAGAGCTGAACGATTATACTGTTGAGGATCAGGAGCTTCCCCAACGGCCAAGGCCGAGCAATTAGTCTGCTACGAAAGACATGTCCACGGACGCACTTTCTGGCAGTCATGGAGAACCAAAGCAAAACGATCCAACAAGAGATGGCGCAAATTGAATACAAATTGAAATATATGTATCAACATTTACATTGTTTACATTAAATAGTAAATTTAACATTAATATACTTTATATATGTTTGATCCTTAATGGTTTAAAATATATACAATTTTTGTTCAACCATCGTTTATGAATGACCCCTAACCATGAATTTGAGGCATAAATATCTAAAAGACCGCTATTAAACATTTTCAATTAGGTTGTAACTTCATTTGAAATTGTTTTGATGTTCGATTCTATCTCGACTTGGTGTGTCGGTTTTCACCCTCACATGGTGTTCGGATCGGCTTGAAAATGGACTGTTCGCAATTTCATCAGAAATCGAATTATCGAGAAATATTGTCTTGAGTAAGGGTATGCGATAAGACACTTTTTCCTGACGAAACGAAACGAAACGAAATTTGAAATGTCTATGTTGATTCGAAACGAAACGAAACGAAAAATAGATTAACTTTCGAGACTTCGAAACGATACGAAATCAACGTCCATTTAATTCGAAATTTTAATATTTTTTTCCGCGGAATTTTGGTTGAATTGATTTTATATTATGTACACTCAAAATGATTTTCATTTAAGACTCACATGAAAACATATGCGGATATTTTCCATCTAGTTTCGATTGTTGAAGATAAATGATTTGTTAGTCATGGTACTCACCGTTCTCAATTCACTAAAAATTGTAATTAATTTGTGAATTGCAATTCCAACAAACACATAGATTTAAAGTGAATTGGCAATTCTATTTTGCGCGATATCGTGTTAGTGATAATAATTCCCGTCCACTATAAGTGGACGGGACCAAAAAACAGTAATGAAATATAAGTTCCATACACAAAGACTTAGTTTTGTAAATTGCTCTCATGATGTTTCTGCACAATTCTTCATTGGCGATTGGTACAAAATATAAATGAGGAGGTTAGAAGCAGAGGGATGTAAGTGACATTTTTGTCAAAATTGAGTTGACTATAGCAAAAAAATCTTTGGTTCTAGAGCTTTGCGGCAATATGTCGATCTAGTTTGTACGATGTTTATAATAAATGTGAAAATTCACACTAAATTAGTTATTTTTTGAGCCTCCATACAATTTGTATGAAACGAAAAAATATTAAAAAACTTTGCACCCATTTTTCTCAAAACTAAGTTTTTGTCACTTACACCCCTTTGCGTTTAACCCCCTCAAATACTTTCTGTCTGAGTACCCCACTCATGTATTTTGATTTCATTTTCTTTAAGTCAAATAACTGCTTTGCGACCAATAAAATTATAGTAACAGATGAAGCAGTCTGTGATAAGCCGCCGTGTTCCCGTTTACCATTGGCAAAAAGGTAATACCCCAGAATTTGTTGTCCCGCTTTCAAAGGAATTCATCGTGGAGTGGGTGCTCCCGAATCTGATCAATTTTATATGTATTTATATAAAAATATAGGAATTGTGCGATTTTTGTGTATTCCGATTCAAAAAGTTTATTTTATTTAAGACTTATGTGATTATGCTGAAGCATGCTTTATATTCATTCATCAGCGTAGTTTTATGGTACTGAGCTAAATCAAAACCAGAATACACGAATATAGTCTACGCAGATAGAGAATTGATATTAGCACACATCTAAAATGCACAAAGATATGTCTTTCAGATTGTGTTTCAGAAATCGCAGTTTTCTAATTTTTTTTTAGTTGGCCAGGCATGAAGAAATAATTTTCTCATACAAAAATTTATAACAAAAGGATATATGCCAGTGAAGATATATCAACTTCCACACTGATATGTTTCCCTCCCCCTTCATACGGGAGCTTGGCAGAAGGAACTTTACTTACTTACTTATGGATCCTGTACACCTCCGGTGGTGCAAAGGGCCGACTTGAAAGATCTCCATCCTGAGCGATGCCCGGCTATCGCTTTAACCTGTTGCCAGGTTAGATTTCGGTCGACTTCTTTTATTTCTTTATTGAGGCTTCGCCGCCATGAGCCTCTGGGTCTGCCTCTGCTGCGATGTCCCGCTGGGTTCCAGTCTAATGCTTGCTTACAGATTTCGTTTCCGCCCCTACGTAGAGTGTGGCCGACCCAGCCCCACTTCCGATCCCGAATTTCTGTTGCTATCGGCCTCTGGTGACAACGACGATGAAGCTCGTTGTTTGAGATCCAGTTGTGAGGCCACCAGGCCCGAATTATATACCGCAGGCATCTGTTAATGAACACCTGCAGCCGTTGAGTGTTCTCCACTGATACACACCATGTTTCGCTGGCGTATAACAGCACAGATTTCACGTTAGAGTTGAAAATTCGTATTTTGGTGCGTTCACTTATCTGCCTGTTTTTCCAGATATTTCTTAAACTCGCAAAAGCAGCCCTTGCTTTCTTGATCCGTGCGCCTATGTCGATCTTGGTACCGCCGTCTGACGCCATTTGGCTACCAAGATATTGGAAGCTTTCAACATTCTCCACTGGTTGCCCGGCTACTGTGAAACTGGAAGGAGTCACCGTGTTTACATCCAACGATTTGGTTTTGTTGACGTTGATGACTAAACCTGCCGAGGAGGAGCGATCGGCAAGGTCGTTGAGCTTACTCTGCATATCAGAGCGCCGTTGCGCGAGTAGTGCAACGTCATCCGCCAATTCGAAGTCGTTTAGGTGCTCCATGGTTATAGGCTGCCATAACAGCCCGCGGTTTGGTTCACGGTCAATCGCATCTACCAGAATCTCATCGATTACGATGAGGAACAGTAACGGTGATAGAATACATCCTTGCCTCACACCAGCTACGACCCGGATAGGGTCGGACAGGACCCCATTGTGCAGCACTCTACACGAAAAGGCCTCGTACTGTGCCTCGATGAGGCCGATGATTTTATCAGGAGCCCCTTGCGTCTCAGGGAGGCCCACATATTCTCGTGATTGAGACGGTCGAAAGCTTTTTCGTAGTCAATGAATACCAAGTAAAGGGACTCTTGGAATTCGTTGACTTGCTCCAAAATGATGCGGAGCGTGACAATATGGTCCACACAGGATCTTCCGGCACGGAATCCGGCTTGCTGCCGCCGGAGAGTCGCATCGATCTTCTCCTGAATCCGGGCTAGGATAATTTTGCACAGAACTTTGAGAGCGGTACACAGCAACATAATGCCTCGCCAGTTATCGCATACAGTCAGGTCACCCTTTTTGGGCACCTTCGCTAAGATACCTAGCATCCAGTCGACCGGGAAAGTTGCGGTGTCCCAGATATTACGAAATAAACGATGCAGTAGTTGTGCGGATGTCATGGGGTCAGCTTTGAGCATCTCGGCTGATATGCGGTCGACCCCTGGGGCTTTATTCGATTTCATGCTTTGGATGGCTGTTTGAATCTCTAGCAGTGATGGAGCTTCGGTATTGACACGTGTTATACGTCGGATCCTAGGCAGATCATGCCGAGGTGGTGATGGCCTGGTTGGCACTTGAAAAAGTTGTTCGAAGTGCTCGAACCAGCGTTTCAGCTGGTCAGTTGGGTCGGTCAATAACTGATCATTCGCGTCTTTCACAGGCATCGTTGCATTCATCTTCGCCCGCTTAAGCGTCGTGAGATATCGTAGAGGAGGCGAATGTCCCCGGTTGCGGCGGCTCTCTCTCCTTCGTCGGCCAGAGAGTCTGCCCACGCTCGCTTGTCCCGTCGACATGAGCGTTTTACTTCCTTCTCAAGAGCCGTGTATCGTTGACGGGCTAAGAGTTTGGCTCCTCTCGTTTTCGATCGCTCTATCGCGGCTTTGGCTTCTCATCGCTCCTCTATCTTCCTCCAGGTCTCATCGGTGATCCATTGTTTTCTCTGGGTGCGTAGTTCACCCAGATTGTTCTCGCTGGTGGCGATGAAGGCATTCTTGATGGCGAACCATTGGTCTTCCACGCTGCCACCTTCCGGAATATCTGCAGCACGCGTCTCCAGTTCTTCAACGAAGGACCGTTTCACCGTGGCATCTTCCAGTCGGCGTGTGTTGAATCGTCGTCCAACTCTTTCCTCCTGCCGACGAATCCGCGCAATGCGCAGGCGTATTTCGCCGATGAGGAGGTGATGATCAGACGCGATATCGGCACTACGTTTATTCCGTACATCAAGAAGGCTCCGTTTCCATTTTCGGCTGATGCAGATGTGGTCGATTTGATTTTCTGTAAAACCTGGGAAACCCACGTGACCTTGTGAACCGGCCGATAAGGGAAGAGCGATCCCCCGATCACCATGTCGTTATTACCACAAAATTCTGCGAACAGCTCTCCGTTTTCACTCATTTCTCCGAGACCATGGCGTCCCATAATGTGCTCATGGTTCGAGTTGTCGGATCCGATCTTCGCATTGAAGTCGCCCAAACAGATCTTGATATCACCCTTCGGAATTCTATCTACGACGGCATTGAGTTGACTGTAGAAGTTCTCTTTGTCTTGCAGATCGGCAGCATCGGTTGGCGCATAACATTGGATTATAGTAAGGTTTCGGACCCGTGTTCTAAATCTGGCAACGATTATCCTTTCACTTATAGGTTCCCACTTCATAAGCGCAGAGTGTGCCTGAGCGCTTAGTAGGAAGCCAACTCCGCGATGCCGGGGAGCGTGTTCACCTCGTAAACCAGAGTATAGCAGAACTTGTCCCGACGGCGTTCTGTGTTCTCCAAAGTTTGGCCAACGGACTTCACTCAGTCCCAGGATCTCAAGCTTCATGCGGCGTGCCTCATTGGCAAGTTGTGCCAATTTACCCTGCTGGGCTAGGGTTAAAACGTTCCATGTTCCTATTCGGGTCCGTTGTTTCGCGCTAAGAGTCGTCGCCGTAAAATCAGTCCGTATTCTTTCATTATCGGATTCTCGAACAAATTGATGTTTCGGGAGCAGTAGGTTGTTGGCCCAAGGTTCCCTATCCACCGGGATGGGGCTGCCATCTTAGGTATAGCTTCCGGGGAATAGCATTTCATACTCAGCCGCTGGATGCCAGAACAGACGCTGTTGGAGCCGCACCTCCTTGGTGGACAGACGCTCGATCAGTCGGGTCAAATTTGTTTAAAGTCCCACCCAACACCAGGACTAGGCTAGTGCGCTTTGAGCGGCACACGGTCGCTTTGATAGGGCCTGCTTGGGGACACATGCAGCTTTTTATAGAAGTTCAACAGAGCCCACTGTCGAACCCCACCACATCCTAGGCAGACCCCACAGGACGCACCCTCTCACTCTAGCTGATGTCAGAAGGACAACAGTGCCCAGGCTGCACTACCAGCTAAGTACGCAACCCTTAGCTGGCGGTCAATTGTCATCGGAAGACCCATGGAAGCGTGAGTATTGGAACTTGTGAGGACCAGAGCTATGTTAGGCGCCCCTTCCCGGATGTCAACTCACCATTTCGCAGCCCATTGGCAGAAGGAAGGTCGTGTGATATGTGCCATCACAAATATTGCCCTCCGCTCGCTTTCAAATCGACTTCTATAAAAACATTCTTCATGCCTGCCATATCCTAACGGAACTATCAATTCTATACTTTTGCCTCTAATTCTATCATGAACATGTACGTCTAAGTTTGGAAGATGATATTAGCATTTCTGTATCATAGGATATAATTTCCTTCCAAATTCAACCTTTTTATAGAAGGTTCGGAGACCCATAGTCTTATATACAATTAACTCGACGAACCAAGCTATTGCCTGTTTGTCCTTGTATATGTGTTTGTGCATATGATGCATGCAAAGATTGTTGTCAAATTTTAATTCTCAATCGACTCCAATTGAGTGCAAGAAACAGCTGCTATGGACAGTATGAGTCGCTCACGCCATTACAGTCAATTTAGGATTACGAGAGGAAAATTAGTTTGATACTCATTATTATGAGATTATAAGAGGAATGCTCTGCGTCTCCGTGAGTGCCACGAGAAAGGAATCTTTAGTTTGTTGAAAAAGTAATTCATGTGAAACCACCTTGGTAAGCGACTAAATATTATTTTTATTCCTTTATTTATTTGATAGGCACTCTATGTTACTTAACCGCTACTGTGCCGAGATCTACTGTGATATTCTGCAGCCAGAATCCACACAGAATCTATTTTTAGATTTTTCCATTATTCATTGATGTTGTCGTTGCTGGTCCATCTCGTCGTGAGTCCATTGTGTTCGTTGTGTCCATGTCGTGTATCCAATGATCGTTGCATTGTCCGGTTGCCCTTTATCCGGGTAACGTTGGAGGAATGCCTCCGAGAAGAACAAGTTGTCAGTCGTCATCAGGCAGCCGTGACGGTGAAGCGTGCACCCCAATACGCCACCGCATAGGCTGCGCATCCGGCGACTGACGAGGGTTTTGGTGGGGGGGCTGGGAATCGAACCCATGACCATTCGCTTGAAAGGCGAACGTGTTGCCATCTACGCTACGGGACCTCCCTACTAAATATTTATTGTAAACAAAGTTATTTTGAAAACTCGAAGACGAAAACCGTGTTTCAAATCAATCCAACGTAAAACCATGTGCTTCGTTTAAAGTTTTCAGGAATCACGCCACGACATTGCCTCTTTGGCAAAGTTGTACTGATCTAATTCATATCTGATAATATTTACACTCTGTGCCTGACGTCTTAAATACTGAGTCGGATCGGATCACTTTTGAAAAAAATGGTATAGAATAGTTAAAGATATTTTTCTTTTTCTGTTGGACATTTCTAACAAAATACCGAAGAAGTATTTGAACCGGTGTCAGCGAAAGTGGTACATGTCACATTGAACAAATTTTCCAGGACGCATTTATTCAAAAACTTCGAAAATAAAATTCAAAGTTGCAATTTTCTGCAACTAAACTGTACCAACGTTATGACTGACCTTTGACCTTTCTTGACAAATACCATATTGAAAATCAAAATAGGGCTAACATCTGTTGCGCATACTCACAACCAGCATAAGACCAGAACAGTGTCATGAGTTCTATCCAAACGTGTCTTTACATTACTGAATAAAAAAAGTGGTACTTCCCATTTACATGCCACTAGAATGGATATATCGTCCTACTGGTTAGACGCTGAGACAGAGAGATGTCACCAACATTCCAGAATATAACAAAAATCATGCTACTATTCTTTCAGCTTATCTTATATTTGGTAGACGATGGATACAATTCGCTCAGAAACTGAGAAAGTTGTATATAAATAAAAATAAAAGCAACTTTACCATATAAATGTTGGCTTTAAACGCAGTATGAGAACAGAATAAGTAAGAGAACTCGTATACTATAGAAAGCGTTCAACAATAAACATAAGCTCTAACTGTAAACTTTTAATACATTAACTAGTTCAATGCTATCCATTTGAATTAAAAATAGCTTTATCCTTATATAATTTGATCATCATGCATAGTTTAGAAGCGAAGAAGTAGTTTTCTACCTGTGGAACTTTCATCAATAGTTCGGGTCTCAAAGAGGCTGAAGACCCTCCGTTTCATTCAAATCAAATCTAGCTGGATAGAAAATTATGAATGTGCATTTTAAGAAGCTTTCGGAAATCAGGGTTTTCGTTTTTCAAACGTGTGCATATAAGGACTTGCACAAGGGATAAGCTCCAAACCACCGATACACCACCCACACTCGACCACTAAAAAGATTCTGTATCGTTACGTTTACTCCTACCTGCTAATGTGTCACACCAGCAGATTTATGTGAACATAAATTGAATGAACGAAATTACCATTGTGATATATCTCAGAAGTTAAAAAGTGCATATCTCCAGATTTAGTTGTCAAAAATCACTTTTTCGTTATTCCTTACAAGATCTTTGTAAACAGAAGCCGGTGGTGTTAAAACACAAAATCAGCAAAAATTGTTTATGTACCACTTTCGCTGGCACCGGCTCATTTGTCGACTGATAATAGGATTATGTAGTAGGCGTTGATAGAAAAAAAATTAACCTTAATTTTTGAAAACAGCTTTATGATTTTGTTCTGCGGCGCAGCCAAAAATTTTGATAATACACGACCGTACGAGACAGTATGGTTTAAGTCTAAATTTTTTCCGATATTCCGCGGAATTCCGTTAAATTTCGTTGTAAGCTAGTTTTTTCAGGAGAAATTTTTGTAATTTTACGAAACGAAACGAAATCAAGAAATCTGATTTCGCCATGCTCAAATTTCGCGAAATTCCGCGGAATTTCGTTTCGAAATACCGCATATGCTTAGTCTTGAGACCTCATAGGCTAATAAATAAAGGGCCAAATTATGCTTGAATGAAAATTCTAGATCGAAATGTTTCTTAATAGGTTGGAGAACTGTAAAATAGCTCGAGGTTGCGGTTTTACTCATTTTTCTCCTTATTGGTGGCTTCAATGCCAAACACAGTTCATGGAAATATACTCAAAGCAATTCCAATCTTATATATAAAAATGAAATGGTCTGTGTTCGTATCCGCATAACTCGAAAACGGCTGGATGGATTTTCTTCATCCCTTCAGCAGTTACGTTCGATATAGTTTCCGACGGGTTTATATGATATTTCTGCATGCAAACATCATTAATAAGGTTGGGTAAATCGTGAAAAACTAAAATTAAGAATCGTATGGAAATTTCGCATAGTCAGTTGATAACGCCATTTCCGCCTACTATGCAGGACAACGTCTGCCGGGTCGACTAGTGGTAAAATATAATTTGACGATTGTTCTGCGGGATATTATACTATTCAATATCCCAAAGGCCCAACTTATTTTTCATCCACTCGAAATCCTTCAACAATTAATTTGGTTTAAAGTAATTCAGGCCAGCTGTGTTACCAAATGGGAACTCATGCTGACATTGACTCTGATCACCTTCTTGTGACGTTTGAAATATCACAAAAAAACCAAGCAGTTTTAATTTTAATTATCATAGAGCTGATTTTGATTCATATAAAACACATCTTCTTCTTCTTCCCCTTCTTCTTCTTCTTCTTCTTCTTCTTCTTCTTCTTCTTCTTCTTCTTCTTCTTGGCATGACATCCCCACACTGGGACAGAGCCGCCTCGCAGCTTAGTGTTCATTAAGCACTTCCACAGTTATTAACTGCGAGGTTTCTAAGCCAAGTAACCATCTTTGCATTCGTATATCATGAGGCTAACACGATGATACTTTTATGCTCAGAGAAGTCGAGATAATCTCCAATCCAAAAATTGCCTAGACCGACACCGGGAATCGAACCCAGCCACCCTCAGCATGGTCTTGCTTTGTAGCCGCGCATCTTACCGCACGGCTACCCGAGCAGGAGCCATGAACAGAATAACAAAACATGATATGGATTTGATTGATATAAGAGATAAAAGAACAGATAACAATATCATAAATTTGCACCGAAATATCATTTAAATATCAAGATATGCTATGGATAAGAACAAACTAATGGCATATGATATTGATCACTTATTACAAATGAGGGGGTCAAACGCAAAGGGGTGTAAGTGACAAAAAGTTAGCTTTGAGAAAAATGAGTGCAAAGTTTTTCAATATTTTTTCCCTCCATATAAATTGTATGAAAGTTAAAAAAAAATACTAATTTTCTGTGAATTTTCACATTTTTTTATAAACATCGTACAAACTATATCAATATATTGCCGCAAAGCCCAATAATCAAAGCAGAGCATTAGTGATTAATCATAGATTTAATCATGATTAATGAATAATGGGTTATTTAATCATTATTCATTAATCATAGTCATACAAAAAATATGATTTAATCATTAATCACTAATCGTTAATCATATAATTTTAAATTCAATCATTAATCACTAATCACATTCATAATTGTTTTGAGTTTATTCATTAATCATCAATTTTAATCATTGCATACATCGCTTTTATTCATTAATCTTCAATCATAATCATATAATTTTATACCCTTCAATAACCCAATTTGGAAGAAAGGTTACTTGACTATTGATCACTATGCAAATCATTTAATTTGATTATTCATAATCATTATTCATTAATCATATCGATCGTTAATCATTAATCATACACATATTCTGTCAACATTTAATCACGATCGATAATCGTTAATCATACTTCAAACGTTTTATTCATTAATCATAATCGTTAATCATTGTGAAAAATTATTTTAATCGTTAATCATAATCATTAATCATTGTCAAAAATGAAAAAAATCATTAATCATAATCTTAAATCATAGAGTTAAATGATTTAATCATAACCAATTTAATCATTCTTTGGAAGCTTTATTCATTAACGCTCTGAATCAAAGCATTTTTTGCTGTACTCAGCTCAATTTTGACCAAAATGTCACTTACAACCCTCTGCTTCTAACCCCCTCAAATAGCATAACTTGATCTCCTTATGATATTTTAGTGAAAAATATTGATATTATCGTGTGATCTTTTATCTCTTATATCAATCATGTCCATATCATTTTGCTATCTAATCAACATTTGATATTATTTAGCTATTACCCGGGTAAGGAGGGCCCTCTCATATATCGATAGGAATTTTGATGTTGATATTCCTTTGGAAACGAAAAGTGATATTGATAATAGCAATCCTATAACCAGAAACCGTCGAAAAGTGAAAATGTGTCGAAATGGCAACGAATGAAAATCCATGAAATCGTGATAATAATACTGGCATCACTTGAAGTTTTTGCCTGCTTCTCATAGATGCAAAAGGTAAACAAGTCGAATTGGAACCGCTTTTGGCGGTTTGATTGGAAACAAGAGGGCGTTTTCACTGATCTATTATTGTAGCATTTCTAATTGATAATGCGCTCGTATCTTTGACAAACTTAATTGGTTCAATCAAAGTGCATTGCCTATAGGGGAGGTCCTTTGTATCTTAGTTGGTTAAAGCACCAGTCTAGCGTACTGAGGGTCGTGGGTTTGAGTCCGGGAAAGGAAAATGGTTAGCTCCAATACGTTTTTCAAATCAATATCTTCCACATAATGTACATATTCACATATGAGTTTTCATAACATTGTAAACATTTTATTGTCGAAGCCAGAGGCATTGCAGTGCCTAAATGTGAAATTAAATTCAACTCCATTATTATCGACGACGATTTTCAATTATTGATCCGTCTTAAAAATGTGAGGCGAAAACAATAATAAATAACTCATGATCCTGCTTTGAAAGCTATCTAGCTGAGGCTTCAAGTTATCGCCCAATCAGTTTGCTTTCTTCAATAAGCAAACTGTTTGAAAAGATTATTTTTAATAGAATACAATAATGGTTTACATTAATGACAATTCTATTTTTGCTGATGAGCAATTTGGTTTTCGCCATGGGCATTCAACCACTCATCAGTTATTAAGAGTTGCGAATTTAATTCGACTCAACAAATCTAAAGGATATTCAACTGGAGTTGCTCTTCTTGATATATAGAAAGAATTAGACAGTGTTTGGCATGAAGATATGATTGCGAAATTGATGAATTTTAATTTTTCTCTCTTTTCTCTTAATTATTTATCAGATCGCTCACTTCAGCTAAATTATCAGAATTCAAAATGTTATAGATTACCTGTAAGAGCTGCTATATTTAAATTCACATTATTACCATTGATGATGGTTATGGTGTTAATATGCTACCTTGCACATAGTTAGCTCGTGGAAAAAAAACGATTATTTTCCCATATATGAAGTAGGGGAAACCGCCAAATGTTGAACGGCTAAAATTCTTGCCTATTGTTGAACGCCCATAAGAAATGCACGTGCGTTCAACAATAGGCGAAGAAATTAGCCGTTCAACATTTGGCGAATTACCCTAATCAATTATTGAACCTTTTGGGTTAAAAAAAGGAAAAATCCACAATTTCATTGGTTTGGCATTTTGTTATTCGGCGATATTTGGTAATATGTCAGTACACAGCTACTAGATATAAGTACATCCATTGTAATCCTGAAATAAAATCTTGCGCAAATTTGCGCCATTTTGATATCGGGGTCTCCAAAGTTGTAGTAAATTTTGAGCTATTTCTATGAAATGGATGTTATTATCAGACGCGATGATCTCACCATCTCACTTTCCAAACGTTATATAGTGATATAAACTGATGCTAGATTATTCATGTTTACGAGATTCTATTTCAAGACAAAATTTTCTAAACGACTTATCTGCTTTTGTAAACAAAGATTCAAACGACGATTTAACGAATCTGATAGCTCTCCCATGCAAACCAACACCATCAACAGGTAGCGGAAACCTTCAGCTACCTATTAATTGTGTTAATTTGCGTGGGAGAGCTATCAGATTCGTCAAATCGTCGTTTGCATCTTTGTTTACAAAAGCAGATAAGTCGTTTTGAAAATTTTGTCTTGATTTTATCTATTTGTGTTTGGGGAACATGGGGTAAAACGATTTATAATTCTATATAATAAAAATGAAATGGTCTGTGTTCGTATCCGCATAACTCGAAAACGGCTGGATGGATTTTCTTCATTTCTTCAGCAGATATGTTCGTTATCGTTTCCGACGGGTTTATATTATATTTCCTCATCACGAGTAGGGTTAAGTAAATCGTGAAAAACTAAAATCAACATTCGTATGGATATTTCACATGGGCAGTTCACAACGCGCATTTTCGCCTACTATGCAGGCCAACGTCTGCCGGGTCGACTAGTTTATAATAACGATGGAACGATGCGTGACAGTCGACAGTAACAATTAAAAAAGTCAATTCATTATAATAAATTCAAAACATGTGAAGCCTTTCAGTTAATATTTGGAAAGTTTCTCAAGGCCGCCCAGGAAGGTTGTGATCTAAAACAATAGTAGAATAAATGTGAAACAAAATAACCAAATGATTAACTGAGACGTCACTCTAACAACGGATGAACTAAAGGTAAAAGTAACCAAAAGTATTTCATTGTGCCATGTCATGGAGATCATCAAAACCTGTTCCAGAAGAAACAATTGAGCTATTTCTTTGCTCAAGTAGTAGACGAATTAACGAAAAATGTTGATGTTTCACAAAGAAAATGAATCAAACCGTTTGAATAGTTTAGCGACGACTGCCTAACTCATTCAGTAGTTTAAGATCCCAAACATTCACTTACTCACTTTTTTCTTATCTCCTTACTAACTGATTCGCTTACTCACTCGCTGTTACAAGCTCTAACTCTTTCGCTTTTTCACTTAATCATATACCCAGTAACTAAATTACACAAATATTCGCTCGTTATGTCACTAACTGACGCATTTACCCTTTAGCATGCTTTATTATTTGCTTACTTACTAACAAAATCATTCATTCTCCTAGCCCAAGTAACATTTTAAGTTTTATAATGCTCTTGAAGATCATAATTTTCTCCACAAGAGTGTTATAAAACCAAAATGTTACCAGGGAGTTCTTGTCCTACCACTCACCGGCCTGCATACTCACTAAGTCACTTGCTTGCTTACTTACTCATTCGCCCACATCGTCACACGTTTAATTTCTCTAATTGTTCAACTCGTTCGTTTTCTCTTTTATTCTTACTCTAATAATCATTCATTTGCTCACTCATTTACTCACTCGTTCACTAGCTCAGTGATTAACTTGTATGTTTAGTATCTATCACAATCACCCATTCACCTGCCCTCTTGCTATCTTGCATGCTCACTTATGTCGAATTCGTTTTTAAAAAGTTCCAACCTAGGTTGGAACCAGTTCCAACCTAAGTGCTGTCAAAGTGTTTTTTTATTCGCTCAGGTTGGAACTAGGTTCGCACTAGTTCCAACCCCAAAGCTGTCGGGTTCGCACTGTGTTGTTTCACGGTTTCGCACCGGGTTCACCAATACAAATGTACTTCAATTGTCAAAACCACGTGGGTGGGTGGGACTGGGCGGAATAAACAAGCAGAAGGAGAAACGAATCTGTCCGTTTATTCAAATAAAATGCGCATTGAAAATCTTTTTTTTTTGGGAATTTTGTGATATTTGTAATTGTAGTTTTAAATGAAATTAATCCAGTACTGATGCCTAGATTCAGTTTTAAAAATAATTGTTAGGGAAGTTATGTATTCATAAGTTCATTCAGGTTTTCCTCACATTTTGTGTCCTAAATTAGGTCGGTGGATGGAATTATGTAGTTTGGGAATACCCTTTGAGACCCGTTCACAAAATCCGCTAGGAATTGTCAGAAAAATATAATTGAGGAATACCGAATAGAATTATTTCTTATGCAGAATTTCTTTTGAAATTCTTCCATAAACTCTTTCGTGCGTTTCAGATTCTTTCTTGAATTTTCAGGCATTCCTCCATATGTTTTCCAAGGGATCCTTTCGAGATGAATTCCTTTGGAAATTCTTCTAGGAATATCTTTGAATACTGTTCCAGAATTTTCTCTGGAAGTTGCTTCAGGAATTAATTTGGAAATTCCTACAATATAAATCCTTCAGGAAATCCTTCTGGAATACAGGAACTTACTCGAAGTTTCCTTCAGGAATTGCTCCGCAAGTTTCGTACATAAATTCCCCCGGAAGTACCTTGAGCAATTCCTCCGGGAGATTCTTGAAATTTGAAAATGCACGCACGGGGCCCGAAATCCGGCGGAAATTTTTTCCGAGGTGTGAGGCTACCTTCATCAGGAGAGGTAGCGAGGAAAAAAATTAGCGAATCCTGGAGAATTTTTATTTCATGCTTCTGAGCGTTCTCTTCAAAAAAAAAAACTTTTGCAGAAATAGATGAATTTTTGTAAAATAGACAAGGGAACGTCCACAAATTACGTCACGCTTAGAGGGGGGAGGGGGGGTTGAGTGAAGTTTGACGATCCATACAAAATTTTCAGAAGCTTCATACAAAAAGTGTGACATAGGGGGAAAGGGGGTTGAAAAATTCCAATTTTTGCGTTACGTAATTAATGGATCTTCCCCAATCTCTTTTACATGAATTCTATACGGAATTCTTGGTATAAAAATGTGCACGGGATTATTGAATATAATTAAAAAGGGGAACTTTTCCGATCTCCATCTCACTGAACATAAATATATTCATCTCATCAAGAAACAAAAAATACAGCACCAATTTCGTCGCCTCTTTCTGTCAACATGCGTGCTCACTGCTGAAAAATCACAAAATAATAAACACTCCAAATTCCTTTCCGTTGCTTTGTTTTGATGGGATGAATATCGGAGCTATGAGATGAATTCCAGGAGCAGTTCCCCTATTTATATCCGCCCAAAAGTAAATTCCACTATCCGCAAAAATCAGTTCACGCACTTGAACATATTTATTTATTTATCATGATCTGATTAGTCAAGACCAACGCCCAACTGCACTGGATGTCCGCGATCATCTGGATCATATGTTTCGAATCAAAACAAACACGATGATACGCACACCAACATACCCAATGACAGATGGAACTGAAAATGTTTTTTTATTCAGGGTTCGGGTTGGCACTGACCCAGGTTTAAAAACGAATTCGACATTAGTCACTTATGCAGTTACTTACTTGCTCACTCGTTCACGCATTCTCCCTCAAGGTTTGATCTCTCATTTTATTATTAACTCATCCGTTTACTAGTTCATCAGTACACCCTCATACTAAATAATACTCTCACTTCTCTTCATTTACTCAATAATTCACTCACTTATTCATTCACCCAACCACTCATTCAATTACTCACTTACTCACTCAATCACTCGCTCAATCACTCTCTCATTCCATTACTTCTTCATTTATTGATTAACTGGTCCATTCACTTGTTTATTAATACTCTCAAAATCATTCATTCGCTCGTTTATTTACGCACTCGTTCACTCACTTGCTCACTCATTCATTCACTTTTGTGCTCACTCACTCATTCACTTATTTGCTCACTCACCCACTTACCCACTCATTCTCGCATATGAGTAAACTTAAACGCTCATCAGCTAACATTTTAGTACAATTTTATATACACTCATTTCTAGACCAACATTTGAAAATGGCGTGACAGCTAAAATTTATTTTTCCGGTTCCTCATCTACATACACTGTTTTGGCTGTTACGCCATTTTCAAATGTTGGGTTAGATATATTTATTTCACATAGTATAAAGGTTAAGTTATCCTTAAAACTATTTTTTACTTTACAAGAACCAAAAAGCAAAGTAATTCGAGTCGTTTTAATGAATAAAGTAGTTTATTCCTGCTAGATTGAAAAAAAATACCCCTTTGTGAGACGTTTTTTTCGGCCAAAAGCTATGGGGAATGCACTTTTCTCCTGTAAATTTTCAAGCCAGTGACATAATACAGATAGGCATCCCGCGTTTTGCAGGACACTTGCTGGTCACATTATATGTACTAGCTGCAAGCCGTACTGAAAGAACGATGAAATCCACCATAAGAGTGTTTCCTGAACACTTATTATGTTGGTAGGAAGCAGAGGGACAAAAGAATTAACACATCTTATCTGCGAGAGCAATGACTATCAAATGGAGTAGTAATGCTTAGAGTAGTACTTTTGAAATGACTTCGGAAACATCTTGTGGAGCTCTCATACTAAAATGCACATTATTGTGATTTACTTACAAATAGCCAAGCAGACAACTGATAGAAGCATATCCCTAGTAACATTTTGGTTTTATGCCGGTTTTATAATACTCTTGAAGAGTAAATAATGGTCTTCAAGAGTGTTTTAAAACTTAAAATGTTACTTGGGTATGACATCTCCGCTTCAAACACTTCAAGGTTTGAGATTTTGAATCACAGTCTTGAAAAATAAAATATTTTGACGTAAACTACGTCTAAGGGGAAGACTCGGATACAGGGTGACAAATGAAAATTTCCAAATTCGAGACCGTCACGAAATCATGTAAGATTTTGAACTTTAATAGCGCCTTTATCTTCCGATGGATTTTTGAGATTTATATATCAATCGACTCGGAAATTCTCTACCAATTTGTCAATTATATTGAAACTTTGGGTTATGAACGTTAAAATAGGGTATCGGATCATTTTGGCAGCACCCTCTTTTCTTGTCCGCGAGTGTCGTTTCGGCCGTCGCCGTTCAGTGCGGTTGGCTTTTGGACTCTGCTTTTTGTGCGGTGTTTCGCAAAAAAAGTAGAACAATGGAGCCGGACCAGTGACCGCGGTCGAAACAAATGTAAAAAAAAATGCGTAATGTAGTGCATGGTGTATAAAAAGTGATCCAGATAGGGGCATGTTTGTGCAGTAGAGTGATTCAAATTTTGACTTTTTTGCTCCCCGATGCTTAAATGATTGCATTTGCCATTTTGATAATCCTCCGAAATTTTGCAAATTTGGATGTAATTTGATTGTGCACACGTCATTTGAAGTTTGCATGGAAATTACTGTGAAAATCGACGCTTATGTGAAAGATCGTTCCTTGAGGTTGCCCATGAACTATTTAATGGTAATCAACACGTTGACTACATACAATACTTCCCAAGCTGAAAGGCAGTTGTTGTTGCGAAGCGATTTGTCGTTTGGAAGTCAAGTTATGGAGAAAACAAAAATGCTCATTATTGATATTGATGTTATTCTTTTACGTGTTAAATTGAATCTCCCACGATTCAGTATTTCCTTAATAACTTTTCTTGCAAGCATCAAAACGTTTCGCAACAAAGATGATCTGCTAGCTTGTTAAATTTTCTATGTTGTCAATGTAATCATATATTTTAGGAGTTTAATGAGAAGCGTTGGGAACGGTTTTCTACAAAAGTTACTGTTTTCATAGTGATTTTCATACAAACTTCAAACTGTTCGTGCTCACTCAAATTACATCCAAATTAGCTAAAAATTTGGGAGGATCATTAAAATGGCAAATGTAATCGTTTAAGCATCGGGGAGCGAAAAAGTCAAAATTTGAATCACTCTATTGTGCAGGCATGAGACGATCAATTGTTATCAATGCCAACGCCCTTCTACTGAATCGAGCGGCATGAAAATTTGAATGCAGAGGTTTTTGAGGCCGGGGAAGGTTCTTAAGATGGTTAGAGACCCCTCTCCTCTTTGAAACCTGGCCCCTATACAAATGAAACACCAATTTCATCATAACTCGAGATCAAGGAAATGGAAACAAATCTGGGGTGTGGAGGTTTTGGAAGAGAAGATATGTTTCTGTGGTGGTTTGCAACGCCTCCCCCTTCTGGAAAGGGGGACTCCCATACATATGAACCAAAAATTTCTGCATAAATCGAGAATTAATCAGAGAATAAATCAATTTTAGGCGAAGCAAAGTTCGACGGGTCTGCTAGTAAAAAATAAATATAAAAATGGAAAAAAAAATCTCCACGGATTTGTTAAAGAATGTTTTGAAAGTTCTCAAAATTTACCGGAAATTGTTTTTTTATTGCCCCTTAATTTGTAATTTTTGAACAATTCGAAGGGGGGGTGGGGGAGGGTGTGGGTGAGACATATTAAAAAAAAATATTTATATCGGCCTAATAATATTTTGTCCAATTAAATGCGCGCCTGAATCAGAAGGATTTAACTTTGATTCAGGAAGTGTGAATGCACTTAAGATATTTTTATAATACGTGGGTGCAACAATGCAGTACTTATTGTACACGACAAAAGCTTCGGAACGCATACGTTCTTGAAACGGGCTATATGAGATACAATAGAGCTATCACCTTCTTGCTCCCTGATTCAAAAGTCTTGCAATGATATTTATAAAATGTTTGCACGAATATTTTATCCATAATGACACTCAGTGTTGGTAGAATCATACTCAAATCTGAATCATCGAGGTTTCATGCACGAACTAACTCGCCTGCGATTCTGTAGGGGAAGCATCGCGCTTGAGAATCGCATCGCTTCGCTCACTCACCAAAAAATGATTTCGTTCTAAAAAGCGCCAAACAGAATCGAGACGTATGTTTTGTTTATATATAATTATTAGCCATTGTTTTAGACGAAAAATAGTTAATTCAATGCATTCAACAATGAAGAACACGTAAATATCATGCAATGATGCAAATTGCGATTCAAATCATGAGCAAATCTCTCGGCCATAATTGTGATGGGATTTGACTCACGCATGGTTTGAATCGCCGATGAGATTTGAGATTTTGAGATTCAACACTGGTGACACTGCCAGACAGTAGGAGTTAGAATGTAATAACACACACACACTATCTTTTCCCGTCCGCAACGTTTACTACTCGCGCGCACCACAACCAAATTAATTGGGTTTTGGTACATGATTGACATTTTATGATTTCTAGTGATGCACGAAAAACAAGATATGCCTATGATTGGAATGTTTCTGAATAATAAATGTTGCAAACGGAAAAGAGAATGCTTCCCTAAGGCTTCTTCTACTGAAATATTTCATCAAATGCTTCAAAACCCAAATGTAGGCAATTCGGATCCAAGAAAGGCATCATTACCTCTGAGGACTAAATTTGGGTTTTCATAGTAAATTTTTTAAACAATTGTCGTATCCAACAATTTTCATATCTTAAGATACGCTAGTTTTGTTCGAAACCAGTGACATAAGTAATCAAATGAATTTTCTAAAAATATTCATGCATGATGGCACTACAATCCTCAATGAACAAAACTGCCTTACGTAGTTTACGTTGGGCGGTTGTGTCTTGTACATAACCCTTCTGATTTTTTCATTTTATTATTTATTTTTTACTAGCAGACCCGACGAACTTTGTTTCGCCTAAAATTGATTTATTCTCTGATTAGTTCTCGAGTTATGCAGAAATTTTTGGTTCTTTTGTATGGGAGCCCCTCTTTCCAGAAGGGGGAGGCGTTGCAAACCATCACAGAAACATATCTTCCCTTCCAAAACCTCCAAACGCCAGATTCGGTTCCATTTGCTTGATCTCGAGTTATGATGAAATTGGTGTTCCATTTGTATAGGAGCCAGGTATCAAAGAGGAGAGGGGTCTCGAACCATCTTAAGAACCTTCCCCGGCCCAAAAAACCTCTGCATTCAAATTTTCACGCCGATTCAGTAGAAGAAGAAGGCCTAACGGCCTTATTAGTTTTCAGTTTGCAGAAAAAAAGCTCAACATTTTTCCAAAGTCGTTTTTCAATACAAACATGATTATACGGGGTTGGACTTTTCTTATACTGTGTATTAAGTGTAATATCACAAAATAAAATTTTGAATAGTAATATTGTATTTATCATACAGTAGAAGAAAAGTCCAACCCCGTACTGCTTACCGTTTCAAATTGAATTGCTTCTAGAATTTTTGGGAAGAGTTTTAAAAACTTCTTCGTATGGTTTCCCGTGAAGATTTTTTCGATTATCATCTTTCTACTTCTTCTTCTTCTTCATGCAACATCAAAGCGCCAATTGCATTACTACCAAGGGCATTGGCATTAATAACAATTGATCGTCTCATGCCAGCACAAACATGCCCCTATCTGTATCACTTTTTATACACCATGCACCACATTACGCATTTTTTTTTACATTTGTTTCGACCGCGGTCACTGGTCCGGCTCCATTGTTCTACTTTTTTTGCGAAACACCGCACAAAAAGCAGAGTCCAAAAGCCAACCGCACTGAACGGCGACGGCCGAAACGACACTCGCGGACAAGAAAAGAGGGTGCTGCCAAAATGATCCGATACCCTATTTTAACGTTCATAACCCAAAGTTTCAATATAATTGACAAATTGGTAGAGAATTTCCGAGTCGATTGATATATAAATCTCAAAAATCCATCGGAAGATAAAGGCGCTATTAAAGTTCAAAATCTTACATGATTTCGTGACGGTCTCGAATTTGGAAATTTTCATTTGTCACCCTGTATCCGAGTCTTCCCCTTAGACGTAGTTTACGTCAAAATTAGGCCCTCATCAAATGTTACTCTTGACAATTTTTGAAAAACTAAGTATGCAGAGTGGCTTAGAAATACCATATCTTTATGCCCACCAATTTCCATTCGATTCTGAGATGGTGCTGCCAACCGCTGGTCGAGTTGGCGCGAAATTCGTCTTACGTAGTTTACGTTGGACGGTTGTGTCTTGTACATAACCCTTCTGATTTTTTTAAACTAATTTCTATTTGTTTTATATCTATTTCATCTGGGGTAAGGGCCGTTGAGCCAATAACCATTCGGCTGAAGGCCACTGGACCGAAATTTGTTCGGCCGAATATACAATTTAACTGAACAGGGGTCATTTGGCCGAAAAGTTCATTTGGCCGAATAGGTCTTTTGACGTCTCTTCTCATTTCCCAATCATTATTTCTTACTTCTCACTGCGAAAAGTGAGAAATGAGAAGTTAGAAATGATGAGTGAGAAAAGAGGCATCTCTCTTCTTTCTTCACTTTTCCCCCTTTTCACAGTGAGAAGTGAGACGTCTCACTTCTTACTGTGGAAAGTGAGTAGTGCGAAATCAGAAATAAGACGTCTCACTAATCACTTCGCACTTCTCACATTCCACAGTAAGAAAAAAGAAATGACGAGTGAGAAGTGAGATGTCTCTTTCCTCACTTCACTGTACTCATTTCTCACTTTTCTCTGTAAAAAATGAAAAATGCAAAGTAAGTAGTGAGACGTCTCCCTTCGCACTACTCATTTTTAAGTTTAAAAAGTAAATAATGAGTAGAGCGAAGTGAAGAAAGAGACGTCTTACTTCTCATTGTTACTACTCATTTCTCACTTTTCACTGTGAAAAGTGAGAAGTGCATAGTGAGTAGTTAGACGTCCCACTTCTCACTTCACATTACTCTCTTTTTTCGATGATAAGTGAAAAGTGAGAAAAAGGAGCGAGAAGTGAGAAGTGAGACATCTCACTTTCCACTTCTCACTGCTCATTTCGCACTTACCACTTCTTGCTGTGAAAAGGAGGAAGAGCGAAGTAAGAAGGGAGACACCTCTTTTCTCACTCATCATTTATAACTTCTCATTTCTCACTTTTCCAAGCGAGAAGTGAGAAGTGAGACGTCAATTGACCTATTTTGCCAAATGACCCATTCGGCCGTATTATCCGTTCGGCCAAATGACTTTCGGCCTAATGGTTTGTTCGGTCTAGTGGCATTCGGCCAAATGAGTTTCGGCCAAACGACCCTTCTCCTTGCATCTGTGATTAGAATTCCATTTTATCACCAATGAAAAAATAAAAAATATCAGAAATGAGAAACAAGCCCATTTGTCTTACATTTATTTCGTTATAATATGGGAGATAACTCTTTTGCTTTCAAACTTTTTCAGTAGTTCAGTACCCTGTATGTTGAAAACTGATTTCACTGACAGTTAATCTTCAAAATCCTGAGGGACTATTTTTTCCTCCTAGATATCTAAAATGCGAGGTAAATTTTGGAGATGCAAATCTCGGTTCTCAGTTGTTTGATCTAACTGTAAATGCTTTAGCGTGTTGCGAGTAAGCACGCAACGTGCAACCTTTTCATAGTTATATCTGCCTTAGGAAAAAAAGAATTGCATCGCGATAAAAATAATGATGATTTGGTGATTGTTCGACCCTTCCATATTACGTTTTCGTTAATCATACTCAACACATTTTATTCGGAAATCTAATCTCATTGTCAAAATTATTCATTCATTATTCAGACACTTTTAATTAATCATTGAGTGAAATAGTCGATTCCAAACCGAATGAGGGATAAAACATATCTAGTCCTATTACTGAAAGATTGACTCACTTATTTCCCTCGGAGTTTTACGCTTCATGGTTAATACATAAGCAGTTATATTTCCCAATAACTCCACATTCAAATGTTGATCCCGTTTAAAGCATGAAGTTCTAGCAGAATCTAAATAATCTACCTCTTACAATCCCCTTTGTATCAGTAGGTAGCTACCATGTAATAAACACAAATCAGTGTTATGGTAAATATATTTTGTTCAAGCAGTATGTATTCAAATCGCTTCTACAAATGTGAGTTTTCAAATCTCGGGTAACATTCATAAGCATATAGGTAAACCCCTAAAGAGGTAATAAGATCAGTCTAATTTGTTGTCTGTAGCTCATCGGTTGTAAATCTTACCCGTACTCGAACGCGAAATGTGTGAAATTACCATCAATAATAATGAAACTGTTCATTTTTCGGATGACCAAATAATGGACAAAGTGTTGCAAACACGATATGATCACGCAGCACAATATGTTGAGAATTATTCTCATTTATTCAGGTATGTCGCGATAGCTAAACTAATTAAAGTTTACTTTAAATAGGGTAACCGTACCCTTAGTGGAGGTAGCACCAATAGTGGAGGTAGTGGGGTTTTAATGAGATTTATCATATTTATACACTTTACGATGGTTTCAGTTGATGTGTCGTGCTTTAAATATCCTGTTAAATGCAACTTATCTTAAGATTTCGCTTGAAAAACCATTTAAAATAATGATTTTCCTTAACAAAATTGACTCCCTTGCACCTATAGTGGTGCAACTGTACCAATAGTGGCGAGTATCATAAGAAACCAATGGATAGCACCACTATGGGAACCAAAATTAATTTTTACCGCCACTAAAGGAACAGTGTACCCATAGTGGTGCAAGCAATATTTGATAATTGTTGATGTTAAATGACATCTATCTCATTTTTGTTAGCAAATTTATTAGTTTATCTGTTGACTAAGATATTAAAGCTGTAAATTTCCCATAATTATCAATTTTTAAAAAATATTTTCTTTTGTGGATCTACTATACCTCCACTATTGGTACCGTTACCCTAAATAACGTGAAATAATATGAAATAATGAAATAACGTGAAGGAATAAGTTCAGTCCCAACACTTTTAAATTGTGAAGTGAAGTCATAGTCACGATTTTGAATGTAGTGCAAATATTTATAAGAGGATTCTTACCATTATCTCCCCCTTACAGATACAAATCCCGCTGGGAGTTGGTCCGCATGACCATGATCATCGTCAGCATCCAGTTTACGTATGCCGCCGAAACCGCATTCGTGTCACCCATTTTGCTGGGCATTGGAATACCGCACAAGTACATGACCATGATTTGGGCCATTTCTCCGGCCCTTGGCTTCTTCTTGGCTCCGCTGGTGGCCTCGGTGAGTGACCAGCTGCGCTCCTCTTGGGGGAGAAGGCGTCCGATGATACTTACTATGACCATCAGTTTGATGCTTGGACTGATTATTCTACCGTACGGAAGTACAATTGGACATTGGCTGGGCGACGAAGATATTCCTCCGCGGGATATGAGTGGATTTCGGTGGGGAATCTTGATCACCATTATAGGGTTAATAATGGCGGATTTTAGTGTGGAAACGACGAACGGTCTGTCCCGGACCTATTTCTTAGACATGTGTATTAAAGGTAGATAGTCAAGTCAAGGAACTTTCAAGTTGAAGAAGCAGTGCTCAATGATATATCATTTTCAGAGGACCACCCAACTGTTCTGACCGTGGCTGTGATGATCGGAGGAATTGGTGGCTTCATTGGATACTTGCTTGGAGCTATTGACTGGTCGAAAACGAACGTCGGAACAATGTTGGGATCGAATGAAGCCACTGTCTTTGCTGCAGTTGTCATCATTGTGCTGATTGGAACTACTATTACGTTAACAAGTTATCGGGAAGTTCCTCTCGGCATATTGGAACAGGATGAAATGCTAAGACCCATCTCGAAAGCAGCATTTGAGGAAGAGAAAAAACGACAGATCAATCTCACACGAGTCAGCAGCGTGATTTCGATAGAACGTGCAACAGCCGAAGAAGCACAAATTCATCATGAGGACCGCAACGAGCAACCCCTGAATCTCGAACTGTTCTTAACTAACCTTATAAAGCTCCCTAAAGCATTGAAAATACTGTATCTCACGCAGTTTTTGTCACACTTAGGCTACCTTAGCTATTGCCTTTACTTCACGGATTTTGTTGGTAGAGAAATATTCGACGGTGATGCAACGGTGCGTATAAATAATTTAGCTAAAGCAATCAATCGGTTCTGATAAGATAAGATTGACCTGCAATTGGCGGTAGCTTACAGATCGAACATAAATAACATTCTGCATTAGTGAAAACATTAACACTAATTCATGATCAATTATAAATATTCTTTCCTTATTTCAATAGGCAGCTGAGGGTTCGCTCGAATTAAGCCAATACGATGAAGGAGTCCGTTATGGATGCCTAGGCATGGCCATTTTTGTGCTGAGTTCTGCTATTTATTCTTTGGCAATCGAAAAAATGATTCAACTGTTCAGGTGTGTTTTATAAACTTTTAATGTGAATTATCATGATATTGAATGGAGTTTATTTCAATCTTAGCGCAAGATCGGTTTACATCGGTGGACTGCTGCTGAACAGCATAGGGATGATGTTGGTTGCTGCTATCAAATCCAAGCTTACGGTCTTTGCTTGTTGTATTACAATGGGTGTCGAATATGCTACGATATATTCTTTACCGTTCCTTTTGATATCATTGTACCATCAGAAAAAATCGGTAAAACTGTTGTGACTAATTTCATGGATGACTAATTTCTAACAGAATACTTTTCTTTCAGTTCGATATGATTGATGGACAATACATTCGTAGTGAGCAGAATCGAGGGTTTGGAGCGGATATTTCGATTCTCAGTAGCATGCTTTTTCTTGCTCAGGTATATATTCATCTTAACCCCTGTTTCAAAATACGCATGAACGAGGCTGTTCTAGATTTCATAATTGACGTAACGGCTATTGTACTTTTGAATATATTAGCAATATCTTGAAGTATGAGATTCGATGACATACAAACAGACATATTAAGGTCCCAGTCCCAACTTTCAATGCGAGAAATGGCGTTGATTCAGTGCGTGGCAGTAAAATCGAAATTTCATCATTATAAAACTACTAATTAGTGCAAACTAAGTGCAGGGGATAATCTTTTAACCCCGTATTTCATTCGACCAAAAATTAATGACATCCGTTGTTTTAACCGACATTGGCAAACTGCAAACTAGATGCCAGTAGTGAGTGAACGTTAAACTCGAGCAAAACTTCCTCACGCACCTTGAATGAATGCTTAGAATCTGTTAATATAGAGGTTGGTTCTTGGGTTGGTTTGTTCTGTTAGAAAATATCAAAATTATCTCACTTGTTTTTATATAATACGGCATTCGAAACATACAAATCATTTAAAACCTGGGCCCTCCTTAGCCGTGCGGTAAGATGCGCGGCTACAAAGCAAGACCATGCTGAGGGTGGCTGGGTTCGATTCCCGGTGCCAGTCTAGACAATTTTCGGATTGGAAATTGTCTCGACTTCCTTGGGCATAAAAGTATCATCGTGTTAGCCTCATGATATTCGAATGCAGAAATGGTAACTTGGCTTAGAAACCTCGCAGTTAATAACTGTGGAAGTGCTAATTGCACACTAAGCTGCGAGGCGGCAATGTCCCAGTGGGGGATGTAATACCAATGAAGAAGAAGAAGAAGAAGAAATCATATAAAACCTAAAATTTAAATATTCAAACCATTTTTAGCAATGTTAGAACTGAACTTTTGAACCCTCCTATTAAAGATTTATAGAATTACAGTAATATAAAAAGGGAAACTAATTTTAAGGCCACAATACTTCTAAAACTCATTCTAAAGAAAAGTGTTTTCTCATTACTTGTTTATTCTTTTTCAGGTTATTATATCACTCGCTATTGGGAGTGTGATTGATGCCTTCGGTAGTACAACTATAGTGGTTTATTCGGCCAGTCTGTTCTCTTGTTTGGCTGCCTTCTCAGCAACGCAAATTATTTACATGGATCTCTAATATCTAATCTACAATGCTTTGTGATTATGCTATTGCAATGACAACCTGCTGTTTTCTATCCTTTACTGTATCCCATACTATGGGTAATCTCAATCAGTCCAAATGGTGTAACTGACACAAGCATATGTTATAGATTTTGTTGAAATGATGTGATAAATATGAAAATAATAATAATATAAATATAGTTCTTATACATCTAACACACACTAATCTCGTTTCAAAATATCACAAATGGCCCAGAAATTTTCTATTTTGTTGTTTTTATTGGAAAATTTAATTTTTATTACCCTTCATATTTTTTCCAAAATGACTTATCTTCTTTTTGCAAGCAAAGATTCAAACGGCGATTTGGTGATTCTGAAAGCACTCCCACGAAAATCAACACCGTCAACGGGAGTGCTATCAGAATCGCCAAACCGGTTCTCAACCTGGGGTACATGTACCCCCGGGGGTACCTTCGCTGACTCCAGGGGGTACCTCGGACGAAAATGCGTAATGACGGACTTCCATTCAGTGGGCTCGGAATTCTTGGAGAAGCTTGGAAGCTAATTTTTGAAAGACTCAGCAACGCTATTTTAAGATGCTCAATGCTGCCTTCAAGAAGCCCGAAAACCCCTTTTATGCGGCTCGGAAGCAGCTTTTTAAAAGGCTCGGAAACCCCCTTTCGAAGAACTTGGAATTCTTCTTTTAATCAGAACCCTTTAAAGTGTTTCGGAAGCCTCTTTTCGGAAGCTTCCTTTCAAAACAGATAGGAAGCCCTTATTCAAGAGGTGCCCCTTTTTAAGAGGGTACCAACTCTCAGACATCATCAGGTATCAGGCAACGACTGCTACGCGCACATAAAATTTAGCGCACGCGAGTCTCACAAAGCTTGTGTACCTCACATTAACATTAGTGAGTCGCAATGAGACTTTTCAATGCGATTAGCTCATGCGCTGTTTGCCATGGCAAATCTTTGCAATCAACAGCAAAGGTGCGTAAAATAGCTTGGGCGGGAAATTTTCATTCAATAAAATCGTCACCTAAGTAACGCCAGCTATGCATTCCTAGCGCATGAGATGAGTCTCATGAGACGTACATTGAGACACGCTCACTCAGTTATTTTATGCGCGCGCTAGTTTCTCTCGTCGCATTGAATCCGTGCTACGTGAGCTTTTGTAGCTCATGGCACACTGTCTCATCCATGTATACACGAGAATCAAGAGACTCTGAGCTCTCTTTTGAAAGACCCGGAAGCCCCCTTTCAAGAGGCTCGGAAAGACCCTTTTTCTTGAGACTCGGAAACCCCTTTTAAGAGGCTCAGATTCCTCCGTTCGAGGGGCTCGGAATCCTTTTAGCCAACCATCACGAGTGGTTCGGAAGCCGCTTTTCAAAAGGGTCGGAATCCCAGTTTCAAGAGGCTCGGAAGCCCCTTTTTAAGTAGCTCGGAATTTTCTTTTCGAGTGGCTCGGAATTCTTCTTTTAAGAAGAATTTTCTACTTTTAAACGGCTCAGCAACGTCTTTTCAAAATCCTCAAAGCCTCCTTTCAAGAGGCTCGAGTGACCCCTTTCATGTGGCTTGGAAGCCTCATTTTGAAAGCCTCGGAAACTCCCTTTGGAGGAACTTGGAATTATTCTTTCAAGAGGCTTGGAAGCCTACATTCATAAGGTTCAGAAACGTCATTTCAAGATGCTCAAAAGTCTCTTCTCAATTATGAGTTACGCTTATTAGAATAGGGGGTACCTCAATGAATACAAAAACACGAAGGGGAACCTCTCAAGAAAAAAGTTGAGAACCGCTGCTATAGATTTCCATTTTTTTTTTCACAAATTCCCCAGTGAATTACACCAGGAAGTCCTTTGAAATCTGCTCCAGGGATTGCTCCGAAACTTCCTCAAGAAACTCCTCCGGAATATCGTCCAAAAATTCCTCCAGGAGTTCCTCCGGAAGATCCTCTAGAATTTCCTCGGAAGGTCCTCCAAGAACTTCGCCGGAAGAACCTACAGGAATTCCTCCACAAATTCCTTTGGAAGTTCCTCCAGGAATTCCCCCAGAAGTTTCTCCAGGAATCCCCCGGGAGTTCCCCAGGAATTCCTCCGGAAGCTCATCAAAGAGATTCCTCTAGAAATTCCTCCAGGAATTGCTCCGAAAGTTCCTTCAGCAATTTCTCCGGAAGATCCTCCAGCCATTCCTCCGGAAGTTCCTCCAGGCATTCCCCCGGAAGTTCCTCCAGGAATCCTCCGGAAGTTCCACCAGCAATTCCTCCACAAGTTTCTCCAGGAATTTCTCCGCAAGTTCCTCCAGGAATTCTTCCGGAAGTTCCTCCAGAAAATCTTTCAGAAGTTCCTCCAGAGAATCCTCCAAGATTCCTTCTGGAAGTTCCTCCAAGAAATCCTCAGGAAGTTCCTTCTGGGGATTCCTCCAGGAATTCCTCCGGAAGTTCCTCCAGGATTTCCTCCGGAAATTCCTCCAGCAATTCCTCCGGAAGTTCTTCCGAAAGTTCTTCCACAAATTCCCTCGGAAATTCCTCCAGGAATTCCTCCGGAAGTTCCTCCAGGAATTCCTCCGAAAATTTCTCCAGCAATTCCTCCGGAAGTTTCTCCGAAAGTTCCTCTAGGAATTCTCCCGTAAGTTCCTCCAGGAATTCCTCCGGAAGATCCTCTAGGAATTCCTCAGGAAGTTCCTCCAGGAACTCCACCGGAAGATCCTCCAGGAATTCCTCCGGAAGTTCCTCTAGGAATTCCTCCGGAATTTCCTCGACAATTCCTCCGGAAGTTCCTCCAGCAATTCCTCCGGAAGTTCCTCCAGCAATTCCTCCGGAAGTTCCTCCGGAAGTTCCTCCAGCAATTCCTCCAGCAACTCCTCCGGAAGTTCCTCCAGCAATTCCTCCGGTAGTTCCTCCAGGAATTCCTCCGGAAGTTCCTCCAGGAATTCCTCCGAAAGTTCCTCCAGGAATTCCTCCGGAAGTTCCTCCAGGAATTCCTCCGGAAGTTCCTCCAGGAATTCCTCCGGAAGTTCCTCCAGGAATTCCTCCGGAAGTTCCTCCAGGAATTCCTCCGGAAGTTCCTCCAGGAATTCCTCCGGAAGTTCCTCCAGGAATTCCTCCCGGCGTTCCTCCAGGAATTCCTCCGGAAGTTCCTCCAGGAATTCCTCCGGAAGTTCCTCCAGGAATTCCTCCGGAAGTTCCTCCAGGAATTCCTCCGGAAGTTCCTCCAGGAATTCCTCCGGAAGTTCCTCCAGGAATTCCTCCGGAAGTTCCTCCAGGAATTCCTCCGGAAGTTCCTCCAGGAATTCCTCCGGAAGTTCCTCCAGGAATTCCTCCGGAAGTTCCTCCAGGAATTCCTCCGGAAGTTCCTCCAGGAATTCCTCCGGAAGTTCCTCCAGGAATTCCTCCGGAAGTTCCTCCAGGAATTCCTCCGGAAGTTCCTCCAGGAATTCCTCCGGAAGTTCCTCCAGGAATTCCTCCGGAAGTTCCTCCAGGAATTCCTCCGGAAGTTCCTCCAGGAATTCCTCCGGAAGTTCCTCCAGGAATTCCTCCGGAAGTTCCTCCAGGAATTCCTCCGGAAGTTCCTCCAGGAAGTTTCTCCAGGAATTCCTCCGGAAGTTCCTCCAGGAATTCCTCCGGAAGTTCCTCCAGGAATTCCTCCGGAAGTTCCTCCAGGAATTCCTCCGGAAGTTCCTCCAGGAATTCCTCCGGAAGTTTCTCCAGGAATTCCTCCAGGAAGTTCCTCCAGGAATTCCTCCGCAAGTTCCTCCAGGAATTCCTCCGGAAGTTCCTCCAGGAATTCCTCCGGAAGTTCCTCCAGGAATTCCTCCGGAAGTTCCTCCAGGAATTCATCCGGAAGTTCCTCCAGGAATTCCTCCGGAAGTTCCTCCAGGAATTCCTCCGGAAGTCCCTCCAGGAATTCATCCGGAAGTTCCTCCAGGAATTCCTCCGGAAGTTCCTCCAGGAATTCCTCCGGAAGTTCCTCCAGGAATTCCTCCGGAAGTTCCTCCAGGAATTCCTCCGGAAGTTCCTCCAGGAATTCCTCCGGAAGTTCCTCCAGGAATTCCTCCGGAAGTTCCTCCAGGAATTCCTCCGGAAGTTCCTCCAGGAATTCCTCCGGAAGTTCCTCCAGGAATTCCTCCGGAAGTTCCTCCAGGAATTCCTCCGGAAGTTCCTCCAGGAATTCCTCCGGAAGTTCCTCCAGGAATTCCTCCGGAAGTTCCTCCAGGAATTCCTCCGGAAGTTCCTCCAGGAATTCCTCCGGAAGTTCCTCCAGGAATTCCTCCGGAAGTTCCTCCAGGAATTCCTCCGGAAGGTCCTCCAGGAATTCCTCGGAAGTTCCTCCAGGAATTCCTCCGGAAGTTCCTCCAGGAATTCCTCCGGAAGTTCCTCCAGGAATTCCTCCGGAAGTTCCTCCAGGAATTCCTCCGGAAGTTCCTCCAGGAATTCCTCCGGAAGTTCCTCCAGGAATTCCTCCGGAAGTTCCTCCAGGAGTTCCTCCGGAAGTTCCTCCAGGAATTCCTCCGGAAGTTCCTCCAGGAATTCCTCCGGAAGTTCCTCCAGGAATTCCTCCGGAAGTTCCTCCAGGAATTCCTCCGGAAGTTCCTCCAGGAATTCCTCCGGAAGTTCCTCCAGGAATTCCTCCGGAAGTTCCTCCAGGAATTCCTCCGGAAGTTCCTCCAGGATTTCCTCCGGAAGTTCCTCCAGGAATTCCTCCGGAAGTTCCTCCAGGAATTCCTCCGGAAGTTCCTCCAGGAATTCCTCCGGAAGTTCCTCCAGGAATTCCTCCGGAAGTTCCTCCAGGAATTCTTCTGGAAGTTCCTTCAGGAATTCTTCTGGAAGTTCCTCCAAGAATTCTTCTGGAAGTTCCTCCAGGAATTCTTCTGTAAGTTCCTCCAGGAATTCTTCTGTAAGTTCCTCCAGGAAATCCTCAGGAAGTTCCTCCAGGAAATCCTCAGGAAGTTCCTCCAGAGGATTCCTCTAGAAATTCCTCCAGGAATTCCTCCCGTAGTTCCTCCAGAAATTCCTCCGGAAATTCCTCCAGCAATTCCTCCGGAAATTCCTCCAGCAATTCCTCCGCAAGTTCCTCCGAAACTTCCTCCAGGAATTCCCCCGGAAGTTCGTCCAGGAATCCTCCTGAAGCTCCTCCAGAAAATCTTACGGAATTTCCTCCAGGAAATCTTTCAGATGTTCCTCCAGGAATTTTTCTGGAAATTCCTCCAGGAATTCTTCTAGAAGTTCCTTTAAGAATTCTTCTGGAAATTCCTCCAGGAAATCCTCAGAAAGTTCCTCCTGGAAATCCTCTGGAAGTTTCTCCAGGGGATTCCTCCAGAAGTTCCTCCAGGAATTCCTCCGGAAGTTCCTCCGAAAGTTCCTCCACGAGTTCTCCCGAATGTTCCTCCAGGAATTCCCCCGGAAGTTCCTCCAGGAATTCCTCCGGAAGTTTTTCCAGGAATTCCTCCGGAAGTTCCTCCAAGAATTCCTCCGGAAGTTTCTTCAGGAATTCCTCTGGAAGTTCCTCCAGGAATTCCTCCACAAGTTCCTCCAGGAAGTCCTCCTGAAGTTCCTCCAGGTATTCCCCCGGAATTTCCTCCAGGAATTCCTTCAGGAATTCCTCCGGAAGTTCCTCCAGGAATTCTTCTGCAATTTCCTCCACGAAATCCTCAGGAAGTTCCTCAAGGAATTCCTCCGGAAGCTCCTCCAGGAATTCCTCCAGAAATTCCTCCAGGAAACCCTCCGGAAGTTCCTCCAGCAATTCCTCCGCAAGTTCCCCCAGGAATTCCCCCGGAAGTTCCTCCAGGAATTCCTCCGCAAGTTCCTCCAGGAATTCCTCCGCAAGTTCCTCCAGGAATTCCTCCGCAAGTTCCTCCAGGAATTCCTCCGGAAGTTCCTCCAGGTGTTCCCTCGGAATTTCCTCCAGGAATTCCTTCAGGAATCCCTTCGGAAGTTTCTCCAGGAATTCCTTCGGAAGTTCCTCCAGGAATTCATCCGTAAATTCCTCCAGGCAATCTTTCAGAAGTTCCTCCAGGAATTCTTCTAGAAGTTCCTCCAAGAATTCTTCTGGAAGTTCCTCCAAGAATTTGTCTGGAAGTTCCTCCAGGAATTCTTCTGGAAGTTCTTCCAGGAAATCCTCAGGAAGTTCCTCCAGGAAATCCTCAGAAAGTTCTTCCCGGAATTCCTCCGGAAGCTCCTCCAGGAATTTTTGTGGAAGATTCTTCAAGTATTCTTCCGGAAGCCCCTTCAGGAGTTTTTGCGGAAGTTTCTACAGGATTTCCTCCAGAACTTGCTCCTACAGCTCCTCCCGAAGTTCCTCAGGAAGTTCCTCCAGGTCTTCTTCCGGTAGTTCCTCCAATAGTTCCTCCGGAGCATCCTCCAAGAATTTCTCCGGAAGTTCATCCAGGAATTCCTTCGCAACTTCCTTCGGAAATATCTCTGGTAGATCCTCCAGGAATATCTCCCGAAGTTCCACCATGAATTCTTTCGAAAGTTCCTCCAGGAATTTTTCCGGAAGTTCCTCCGCTCCGGAAACTGTTCCCGGAGTTTCTCTAGAAGGTTCTCCAAGAGTTCCTTCGAAATTTCCATCAGTAGTTCCTCCGGAATTTCCTTTAGTAATTCCTCCGGAAGTTCCTTTAGTAGTTTCTCCGGAAGTTCCTCCAGGAATTCTTCTGTAAGTTCCTCCAGGAATTCTTCTGTAAGTTCCTCCAGGAATTCTTCTGTAAGTTCCTCCAGGAAATCCTCAGGAAGTTCCTCCAGGAAATCCTCAGGAAGTTCCTCCAGAGGATTCCTCTAGAAATTCCTCCAGGAATTCCTCCCGTAGTTCCTCCAGAAATTCCTCCGGAAATTCCTCCAGCAATTCCTCCGGAAATTCCTCCAGCAATTCCTCCGCAAGTTCCTCCGAAACTTCCTCCAGGAATTCCCCCGGAAGTTCGTCCAGGAATCCTCCTGAAGCTCCTCCAGAAAATCTTACGGAATTTCCTCCAGGAAATCTTTCAGATGTTCCTCCAGGAATTTTTCTGGAAATTCCTCCAGGAATTCTTCTAGAAGTTCCTTTAAGAATTCTTCTGGAAATTCCTCCAGGAAATCCTCAGAAAGTTCCTCCTGGAAATCCTCTGGAAGTTTCTCCAGGGGATTCCTCCAGAAGTTCCTCCAGGAATTCCTCCGGAAGTTCCTCCGAAAGTTCCTCCACGAGTTCTCCCGAATGTTCCTCCAGGAATTCCCCCGGAAGTTCCTCCAGGAATTCCTCCGGAAGTTTTTCCAGGAATTCCTCCGGAAGTTCCTCCAAGAATTCCTCCGGAAGTTTCTTCAGGAATTCCTCTGGAAGTTCCTCCAGGAATTCCTCCACAAGTTCCTCCAGGAAGTCCTCCTGAAGTTCCTCCAGGTATTCCCCCGGAATTTCCTCCAGGAATTCCTTCAGGAATTCCTCCGGAAGTTCCTCCAGGAATTCTTCTGCAATTTCCTCCACGAAATCCTCAGGAAGTTCCTCAAGGAATTCCTCCGGAAGCTCCTCCAGGAATTCCTCCAGAAATTCCTCCAGGAAACCCTCCGGAAGTTCCTCCAGCAATTCCTCCGCAAGTTCCCCCAGGAATTCCCCCGGAAGTTCCTCCAGGAATTCCTCCGGAAGTTCCTCCTCCAGGAATTCCTCCGGAAGTTCTTCCTCCAGGAATTCCTCCGCAAGTTCCTCCAGGAATTCCTCCGCAAGTTCCTCCAGGAATTCCTCCGCAAGTTCCTCCAGGAATTCCTCCGGAAGTTCCTCCAGGTGTTCCCTCGGAATTTCCTCCAGGAATTCCTTCAGGAATCCCTTCGGAAGTTTCTCCAGGAATTCCTTCGGAAGTTCCTCCAGGAATTCATCCGTAAATTCCTCCAGGCAATCTTTCGGAAGTTCCTCCAGGAATTCTTCTAGAAGTTCCTCCAAGAATTCTTCTGGAAGTTCCTCCAAGTATTTGTCTGGAAGTTCCTCCAGGAATTCTTCTGGAAGTTCTTCCAGGAAATCCTCAGGAAGTTCCTCCAGGAAATCCTCAGAAAGTTCTTCCCGGAATTCCTCCGGAAGCTCCTCCAGGAATTTTTGTGGAAGATTCTTCAAGTATTCTTCCGGAAGCCCCTTCAGGAGTTTTTGCGGAAGTTTCTACAGGATTTCCTCCAGAACTTGCTCCTACAGCTCCTCCCGAAGTTCCTCAGGAAGTTCCTCCAGGTCTTCTTCCGGTAGTTCCTTCAATAGTTCCTCCGGAGCATCCTCCAAGAATTTCTCCGGAAGTTCATCCAGGAATTCCTTCGCAACTTCCTTCGGAAATATCTCTGGTAGATCCTCCAGGAATATCTCCCGAAGTTCCACCATGAATTCTTTCGAAAGTTCCTCCAGGAATTTTTCCGGAAGTTCCTCCGCTCCGGAAACTGTTCCCGGAGTTTCTCTAGAAGGTTCTCCAAGAGTTCCTTCGAAATTTCCATCAGTAGTTCCTCCGGAATTTCCTTTAGTAATTCCTCCGGAAGTTCCTTTAGTAGTTTCTCCGGAAGTTCCTCCAGGAGTTCTTCTAGAAGTTCCTCTGGAAGTTCCTCCAGGAGTTTCTCCGCAAATTCCTCCGGAAATTCTCCAGCAATGCCTCTGGAATTTATCCAGGAACGCCTCCAGCAGTTCTTCCAGGAATTAAGTCCGAAGTTCCTCCTGGAATTCATCTGGGAGTTCCTCCGAGAATTCTTTCGGAAGCTCCTCCAGGAATTTCTCTGGAAGTGCCTCCAGGAATTATTTTGGTAATTCTTTCAAAAATCACTTCAGGAAGTTCCTATATGAATGCGTCAGGATGTCTGCTCAGGAAATCTCCGGGAAGTCCTGTAACTTCTTGAATAATTACACATTACAATTTCTTCTTAAAACCTCTCTGGAGTTCCTCCAAAATTTTTCCAAGAACACTTGATAAATTACTTCACATACTCTACAGAAATTACCACGAGGGCTCTTAAGATATTTCTAGTTCTAGTTCTAAGTTCCTTCCGAAATTCATATGAAACTCCACTACACCCACCTACCAGGAAACTTGTCCAGGAATGCTTGAAGAACTTCTTAAGGAAATTAAATGGCGAAATCTAAAAATAGAAAATCTTCCACGCATTCATATGGCAATTCTTCCACAAATTCCTACCTCAAAATTCTTCCACTGGTTCTCCCGAAAAGTCGTTCGCAGTTAAATTATCCTGGAAATTAATTCTCCGGAAGTTTGTACAAGAATTCTTCCGATTTTTTTTCCAAGAACTCCTTCACAAATTCTTCCTTGAATCTTCCAGGCAATTCTCACTTCTTTAGAGATTCTCCAAGAAGTCTCTTAAAAATACCTACAAGAATATCCCTAAAATATCTTTCAAGGATTCTTCCACAAAAATCTCCATATGTTCCCCCGGAAATTTCTTTAGAAAATTCCCCAAGGAACTGCTCCGGGAAATTCCTCCTTCAAGAACAATTCTTGACGGAAGTTTTTATGAGAATATCCGAAGGAGTTCATAAAATATTTTGAAGTATGATGTTTTTCTTGAAAAAAATCGCAAAGGAATTCCTGGTTTAAAAATGAATTTCGTATGGATTTCCCGATGAACTTACAGGAGATATTTTCGAAGGAATTCCTAAAAAAGTGTATGTAGAAATTCTTGCAGTAGACGTTTTAGTCCATGAATTATTTCACAAAAAGATAGTCGAGCTTCCAAATAATGTTTTTAATGAAATTCTGAAATACTTTCAGACCGCAATAATTTAGTACGTACTGACGAAGAAGTTCTATGGCAGAAGCATTTTGTTTGAACAAATATTGTTTCGTTTGACTGAGCATACGTTGTAAAGACCAGATCATTTAGAATTTAGGTGTGTGGCGGCGAAGAATGAACGATGAGCTCGCCCAGCTCTACGACGAACCCAGTATCCATAAGGTAGTTAAAGCTGAAAAGGTACGATGGGCAGGGCATGTTGCAAGAATGCCGGACAACAATCCTGCAAAGAAGTTATTCGCTTCCGACCCGGCAGATGCAGGAAGGCATGGAGCGCAGCATGCGATGTGGGCTGACCTGGTACATAACGACTCGGGGAGCGTGGGGCGCAACTGAGAATGAAAAGATGAGGCCTCGAACCGTGTATTGTGGCGATAAATTGTTGATTCAGTGTTATATGTTTAAATGTAAACTCATTAAAATAAATAAAGACTTGGATTGCAGTGCAATTTACACTAATTCTGATCAATTACGGAGTAGCAGCCATTTACATGTTGGTATAGTCGATCTAAGGATTATTAACACTTTGCAGAGTGCCATTTAACATAGTCAGAAAAAAATCGCTTTTGCCTGGCTCAAGCCACCCGAGTATATAGTTCCTTCTTATTGAAGCATCAAGTTTCAAATATAGAAAGACGCTAAACATGAAAAGGGATCTAAACAAATGAAATTTTTGTTTCATAGGGGTATGGAGGGGTCCACAGATAAATTGCATAACTTAGAACTACTTGAAAATTGTGGTTCGCAGCTAATCCATTGTAGAACACAACCGTGTCTTAAGTTGGTACACCCAAAACAATTCTGTGTGACATTCTTTGTAATAACCATTTTATATCACATCTCGCATTCAAACCGATCAGAGAATGTCATACTTGTTAATACAGCTCATTGCATGTCGGTTTATTTGGTTTCGATCAATACATCCAAACGAATCTCGTCGGCTCCTGCTAGAACAAGTATATGAAGAGTGTACAGCAATATAACTTCAACCCACACAATCTTCCTGATTCCATTTAGCTTGATAACGGAAAAGGACACATGGTGTTTATTCCAAAAATTTATTCGAAAAATATGCATGGTGTTTATTCCACTCGTATCACTCATTGCTATCCCTGTTACCCTTCCACTTGTCACATCTGCATAGCATGAAACGTGGATTATGATTGCCTTTGGTCGCGTCGTTTCTCATCTGGTAAATAGTCCATATGGTTAGCGCGTCAGTCTAGATGTGCTAAAGGTGGAGGGTCCGGGTTCAATTCTCGTCTTTGACCGATTTTTTTTGTATGGTTGCTGAGGTTGTCGAAGTATACAGCATTTCTCTCCTCGATGGGGGAGTGTAAAATTAGATTCAATGTAGACAACACTAACACATAACCAGTTCTTATTTTCTCGTGATCGGAGACCTAATGCAAGGGCCTGCCGTTTACTTAATACAATCTGTGTATATGTCGCAAATTATGGCAAACTGTATACGAAACTAATGCGAGATTAAAATAAAATGTTGCAATCTCTGGTTGGGTGTAGCACCCGAAAGAAAATACCTGAAACAATGCAAAATATACTTAGCCATAAGCTTAACTAGTTGATGATATGTTGACCATACATGACTGACTTTTTGTTCGTCTTCTTCAATGACGCTACATTTCTACTGGAACTTGGCCTGCTTTTCAATTTAATATTCTATTTGCATTTCCTCAGTTAATTGAAAGTTTTTCTATGCCGCCATTGCATGAGTGTGTATCTTGTGTGGCCAGTACAATGAATACATTATGAACAGGGAGTCGAGAATGTTTCCCACCCGAAACCATCCTAGACCGGACCGAGTATCGCCGAGCTCGCCATCTCCATCGCCATCCTACGCCTTTGCTCGCAAGGCTACTGGAGACCCTAACAGGACTGATGCTACATATTTCTAATTCAATTCTGGCAGCATTTGGACAAAACCATTCATCAATAATTAATAAACGATTGTCAGCCAAAATTATTTTTATTTTCTTAGACGACATCAACAGATTTCGCAACGATAGCAGCTGCATTACCCCACCGTTAATGCAACTTGCTGCAGTTAAGCGCGACTGACTGGAAAATGAATTTCTTCAAAACTGAATTAAGCGAACTTTTTCAAGCTATTGAAATTTATGCTGCATAACCGCCGCATATGCTAGAAAATCTGCAACCTTCCTGGACTGGAAGCTGCTCTGCAGGAGTTCCAATCAGTAGTAAGAACGCTATTCGCCCTTTTCGTAAGCACTCACCATACACCACCGTATTGGAACTGCAGCGAACGAAGCACAAAAAGGTGAGCTGTCCTTTTTTTGTTTACCACAACGGCATCGACGGCGCACAGTGGGACCAATTCCAAAAAAGACGGTCAAAAATGTTAGAAGTGAATAAAATGGTCTAGCAGGCCACATATTATGATATTTCATTGAATGAATGGTTCATCTTCTCGAAATCACCGACCCGTAAGCTAGAGATCCACTACCGGAACGAGAGGTGGGGCACCAGTCGTCGCAAGCTCGCTAACGTTCTCAAAGACAACGTGCTTGCACCAAGTGGTGCCTCATCAAATATCAATGGCTGGCGCCGCCAGTGCAGAGTTCTATTTCTATGAGCACTTTCACAGGTATTAACTGCTACCTTTAATTACCAATTTCAGCCGCCTCACTGCAGTGCATATAACATACATATAGAATAAAACATATAGAATGAATCTTGTTTCTTCCATACACAAAGTAAAGCTGTAGAGGCGCAAATCGTTTCTTGATATTACGGTTCATGTGAAAAACTCATGATCTTTTTACAGAGTAAGTATGGAAAATTAGACGTAGGGGTCAAATAAAATACTCTCCCTGCATTGCGACTAAACATGACATGACTTGATAGTTTGTCCTACTTCCTTTAACAATATTTTCAAAATCTCAGAACGCAAGTGACTGTAAATACTCATGATCACCTGGAATTTCCTTTTCAAAGTATGCGTGACACAAGAACAAATGGCACTAGGGGGCGTACACATATTACGTATGCCCTTATGGGGGAGGGGGGTCTGTCGTTTTACCTATAAATAAAAAATCATTTGTATGTAAGAAATCTTACATGAAGGGAGGGATGTTGAAAACCCAGAAATAACGCTTACGTAATAAGTGTACGACCCCTAGACAATTTTCAGCTGATGTCGCACCATTGTATTGGGGCAAATGAGAAGTAGAAGGAGAAGAGAAAACATATTGTGCGTTGCTTTTTATCAAAATTGATTGGCAAGACCGAAACGACCACTGTCAGTAAAACCGAAATAACTGAGCGGGCGGAGGGTGGCGGAACCTAAATTCTGCAGGATTGGATTCCTGACAAAAAAATGACACTACAGTGTGAATTTCATTGATGGGTTCCGATGGGTACCTTTTTGAATTTCACAATTAATACAGCAAGACGAAAATACAATATTAATTCTATACATAATAAAGACCGAGTACTTTCTGCGCGATCAAAAACAATTTACGAACGTATATGCGTGGCTTTATTAGTTTTTGGACTACACTTTGTGATGGTGCCAAATATAATAGGTTTGGGTGATGTATACGTCATGGCCAACATAATGAAGCAGTAAGATAAATGTTACAAGATTTAACAGAATTAAAAATCGACAACATGCTCAACTTGTATTGACTGTAAAGGTAAGATCCACCCGAATAAAATGACTCAAAACTATGTTTACATCATCGTCAAGTATTCTACTAACACCCCATGACTCAAGTTATTAATTTGGATCATTTTGAAAAAATGGTTTTTGACCGTCTTTTTGAAGATTGGTCCTTCTGTGCGGCGGTGCGCTTGATATATAGTCTCGCGAACAACTTGAAACTAAGTCATTGGCAATGACAGCTGTACCCGCTGAATTATGTTGTATGCAAAAGTCTTTTGTCTTCTACCTTCTATTTTATGAGCTTGCGAAGTCTGATTAAAAAGATATTTAATGGTTTATCTGATCATCTATACTACCAATGAATTTAAACCGTTGGGACTTGGCAAGATATTTATGTTGCAAAGCATATAGCTTCCAAACTGCTACAAAATCGCGAACAAAAGTTGACATTCTAACTAAAAGCGATTACCGGCGAGTAAACAGTTTCGCACCTTACTCGACCGCACCTGGAACAGAACCAAAATTTTAATTACATCCAACATTGTAAAAATTATGAATAGACGACAACCTGAGCGAAACGAGTTTGTCGTCTGGCACTGACGGGTCAGTCAAAAGAGATTGAAAGGCGAGAGAAAGCACTCCCACTCCCGTATTCGGTGCGAGCGTTTTAACGCCGGAAAGGATTAGCCATGGACACGAGGAAAGTACAGCAGCAAAATATTTCGTAAAAATATGAATGAGCGACGAGCGTGCTGCGCTCCATGATAACAGTATGTATAGCACGTTGAAGTTGCACATTAGGTCAGAAGACTGATTTTTGGGGAACAAAACCTTGGTTGTGTAGTCCGCAGTAAGTATTTTTGACATTTTAATGAATTTTCATGCTAGGCGTAGGTAGACATTTTCTCAGCAAGTGCGAATTGAAGGTTAAATAGCTTTTCGATGAACATTACTATCCATTAAATATTCAATTAACCTATCTCGTCAAATAAAAGGTACATAAAAGATTCTTTAACTTATTTGAGTTCAAGTTTTTCAAGTAAACTATTGTTTACGTCTCTAACTAGTTTTAAAATTTAAAACAAAAAAACCAGAATAAACCACCTAACAGCGATGATGTCTTTCTCTTGCATTATAACATATATTGAAAAAATCACATAAGAAAGGTCAAAAAACTTCTTGAGAGGAATAGATCACATTTTTTCCATCATTTTGCATGTTTTTGCATTGATAAAAATGCATTGCCACCCTTTAAAAAAAATCACTTTTGATTTTTTTTTCCAAAGGGGGACCCTTTGGAAAAAACAATGATTTTTCCACAAATCCGAAATGCAATGTCCGATCGAGCCAATAGCAAACAGTGCAAACAATGGAACCGCATTCCCCGTCGAATGCAACTTGTTGCGAGTAAATCGGATAATGCTAAGTTTCAAAAAGTGTGTCCACAAAATTTGTACTCAAACACACATACAGACATTACCTCATTTCGTGGAGCTGAGTCGATCGGTATATAACACTATGGGTCCCCTGGCCTTATATCAAAAAAGGCAAAAAAGAAAATATGCTGTTTAGAGTAGAACTAACATTCGCCCAATTTCTAATCAACATCAGGAAAATTCTTCAGGCCGGTTCACAGCAGTTTTCAGTTTTTGTTTCCGATTGTTTAAATGATTTGAACCTTCAAAAATAAGGATTCATTGGAAAGTTGACCTTAAAAAAACAGAGAATCGACTGAGACAAAAACGAGATAAACTGTTTTACGAGAAGCTCAATTATGAATGCCATGAAACGAATATCTACTTTAATTTTACTCATAGTTATAAAATTGTACTCTCAATATAATGTTGTAAAAAACCAATTATTGACCAATGTGGGTGGATGGATGTAAAAATAAAACGAAAAGAAAAATAACCATCGGATAACAGCAGAAATTATTGCTGTGGTCGTCGTTGTAAGCAAGCTTTTGACATTATTAATTTTCAATGAAATCAATTATCGAACACATCAGGAACATGAACCACCACCGGCAGAACAGAGCCTTTTTGCCTCTGCTCTGGCGATGCGGGGAGAACTGTGAAACATCATTATACTTGACTGGACGACGACCATGATGGGGCGGCTGCCACTGACGGTGCTATTTGCTGATGAATGAAAAGTTCAAATTCGCGTCAATGCACGAACCGATGGGAAATATCGGGGAATTCCTGTAATTACGATTAAACATGTCACTAAATATTTCGAGTTTGGAATATCCATACTGGCAATATTAGCAGGTAATAACATAATAACAGTGCCCAATTGAGTCTCATTTAGACGTGGACATATATAACTGATCATTGGGAAGCTTTTAAAATTTAGAAGAAATATTTGGATCCGGGAAACGCTGCCTTGTTGTCGATTAAGCGTGACTAAGTAGGACGGCAAAGCTGCTCGAAATTGAGATGTTGTGAAAAATTATCATTAGGAATGGACTGGTAAGAAGTAAAAAAAACTAATTATTACGAGTAGAAGATTACAGTGATACAGTCACTCTCAAAATTGAGCGTACACCATGGATTAGATGACTACATTCGAAAATTTCAACGGAAATTAAATTGTTGGCACGATTGTTTTAATGCATTTCAATTTTCGTCCCTTTCTTCAATGTATGCGTACATAAAATGGCTGAAATTTTTTCTCTAAAGTTCATTTATTTGAAGATAATCTCAAAACACGCCTGTTAGTTGTGACAAAATTGAGCGTACAGCGAATGTTTTTCTACAACATTTCTTATTATAAAAGCGATTAATGTAATTTAATGTTATTTTTTCATGGTTCTATTTATAATAATAAATATCCGCTACTTAAACATTCAATGTTTTGAAATTAAACCATGTTTTGGTCAAAATAGCGAACAAGTGAGAGGTAAGAACAATGCTATTTAACAATTCAATGCTGCTGGGCAAAATAGATGCTTTAAGTTGTAGGTTTCACTGGCATCGTATCTCATATATGATAGATAATCGAAATCGAGCGAGACATATGATTAATTTGGGAAAACTCAGTCGGTAAATGATGAAAACAGATGTAAACATGCAGAGAAAACGAAAAATGTTGGGAATGGCATAATTCAAATACTAGTTTGTCTTTTACATAAATTTGTTTTTAAGCTCAATATTGCTTCAGGTCTTTCATTAAAAATAATATTATTGAAACCAATCATTCACAGTCAAATTCTAAAAGCATATGGTATATCTTAGGTACCGAACATAAAAACAGCTTTTCGACCACGTAGAGCACTTCTACTTTAATATTCAAAAGATAGCTCAAAATCGTAATTTGATCATTAAATTTGGATTAAACTTCACGATCTGTTACCATAAGGGATTTAATTAAATAATTTCCATCTAACGAGTAAAAATAAGCTTTTTTTCCTGAGCTTATAAGCTACCTATACATCGACTTTTAAATAAAATTATACTTAATTTGAATTATGCCTTTCCCAACATTTGTCGTTTTCTCTGCATGTTTACATCTGTTTTCATCATTTACCGACTGATTTTGCTCAAATTAATCGCATGCCTCGCTCGATTTTGATTATCTGTCATATATGAGATACGATGCCAGTGAAACCAACAACTTAAAGCATTTATTTTGCCCAGCAGCATTGAATTGTTAAATAGCATTGTTCTTACCTCTCACTAGTTCGCTATTTTGACCAAAACATGGTTTTAATTTCAAAACATTGAATGTTTAAGTAGCGGATATTTATTATTATAAATATAACCATGAAAAAATAACATTAAATTACATGAATCGCTTTTATAATAAGAAATTTTATAGAAAAACATTCGCTGTACGCTCAATTTTGTAACATCTAACAGGTGTATTTTGAGATTATTTTCAAATAAGTGAACTTTAGAGAAAAATTTTCAAACATTTTATGTACGCATACATTGAAGGAAGAGATGAATATTGAAATGTATTAAAAACAACCGAGCCAACAATTTCATTTCCTTTGGAATTTTTTGAATATATTCATCTAATCCCTGCTGTACGCTCAATTTTGAAAGTGACTGTATGTATCTATTCTTGAAAATGTTGTGTCTGCACGATGAAATGATTCGGTATATCGGATTAATATTGGTTAAAACATCGGAAAGTAAAAGGGAAGCATTTTGTACCATTCACTTCTAGGTGAAATGTTATTTTTAGACGTATAAAATACAGGTAATAAATGATGATCTAACTTTGACAAAAAAAAAACTCTTTAAAAAGCGGCAGACGATATATATCGCGATGCATTTGTCTACAAAGCAACCACTCTAGCTCCACGATCTCATTTTCCAGAACTGATCAGTGGGAGAAAAGCATGCAATTTATTTTTTTACAGAAACGTTCCTTTTAATTATAAGTTGTTGATTACTAGTGTAATCAACATACTTTCAACAATTTTATGGTGTTCCACAACGTCTACATGGTAAACATTCTGATTCTTTTTTGCGGACGTCCCACCATAGCATAGAAAAAAAAACCTGTCGCATTCTATCTGAGCGGTCTATCTCTCAGATATTTATGTAAACTTTTTTTCTTTATTCATTTGAAACAACTATTTAGCTTTAACACATAACACATGGGCGACCGACTAGGCTGGATTATAATCATTCCTATCCACAACTACACAATTCTGCTTTCAGGTGTCCCACCAACGCAAATTAAGAACCTTCAGCTCTAGATCCAACTACAGTTGATGAGGAATCATGTGTCAACCGTTTGTGATTATAAACGTATCATTAGCTTAGCTTTGACTGACTGGACTTAGACCTCTTCATGTTTTCAAAAAGTATCAAAAATTTAACCAGTCAGTCCAAAATCACAATTCTTATGCTAAAATAAGCCTCCTGTCAAATTTTCAGCTTATTCGGATAAAATTTCGAGGTGGCTCAAGTCGATTTAGTATTTTTGGGCTATTTTCAATTTTGAAAAAAATCTAACAAGAGATATAAATGTCGAAAACTATCGCAACAAACTCTATACGAAAGCTTTTGGTGTCCTCTACAAGTCTTGTGAACATTACGATTCGTTCTGTTCACGTTTTGAACACGTTAAAGTGATTTTTGAGCTTTTAACACGTACGTCCCCAACCCCCATTTTACGACAAAACTCAAAATTCAAAACCATGCATGCCAATTTTTAACGGATTTTCAAGCAATCTTCTGGAATCGATCACAAAATTCCTATAGTTTTAGGAACCGAAGTCAATTTTTGTCCAATGGCCATGGTTCCGGATATATTCCGGGGAGTACTGGGGTTACCTCCCTCCCGGAAAAAAATGGTCACTGGCAGATCGGCTTCGAAATCCATCGTGCGACATGTCAAACTTCATGATTTTGCAAAACAAGTACACTGGAGTACATTTCGGCGATTTTAGATCGAATTGGCCACTATCCGGGTACTTCCAGGGCCTGGTTCCCTTGGGGAAGTGGCCAATTTTCATTCGCTCTTGGAACCCATCTTGCGACATATCAAACTTCATGATTTTGCAAAACAAGTACACTGAAGTACATTTCGGCGATTTTCGATCGAATTGGCCACCCTCCGGGTACTTCCAGGGCCTGGTTCCCTTGGGGAAGTGGCCAAATTTCGTTCAATCTTGGAACCCATCTTGCGACATGTCAAACTTCATGATTTTGCAAAACAAGTACACTGGAGTACGTTTCGGCGATTTTCGATCGAATTGACCACCCTACGGGAAGTACCCGGAGGAAGCAGGGCCTGGTTCCCTTGGGGAAGTGGCCAATTTTCGTTTACTCTTGGAATCCACCTTGCGGCATGTCAAACTTCATAGTTTTGCAAAACAAGTACACTGGAGTCCATTTCGGAGATTTTCGATCGAATTGGTCACCTTCCGGGTACTTCCAGGTAGACCTGTGCGCTGATTGAAATTTAACCGGCGGTGGCGGGATAGATCATTTTCAGCCAGCGGCGTCACGCTGTTGGTGATTAGCGGCGGCGTGGATCGGCGTGAACCAGTTTCAAGCGCCAAAATTTATTCAGAAGTTCCTCCAGAAATTTTTCCAGAAGTTTCTCCACGAGTTTTTTTTTTAAAGATCGTCAAGAAATTCCTTTGGACATTCCTCCAGATATTCCTCTATAAGTGCCTCAGGGGAAATTCTTCCAGATACTCCTCCCGGATATCGTCTGGAAGTTCCTTCAGGAAGCTTTTCCAAGAATTACTCCACGAATTTCTCCGGAAGTTCCTCCAGGAATTCCTCCGGAAGTTCCTCTAGGAATTCCTCCGGAAGTTCCTCTAGGAATTCCTCCGGGAGTTATTCTAGGAATTCCTCCGGAAGTTCCTCCAGATATTCCTCCGGAAGTTCCTCTAGAAATTACTCCGGAAGTTTTTCTAGAAATTCCTCCGGAAGTTCCTCCAGGAATTACTCTGGAAGTTCCTCCAGGAATTCCTCTGGAAGCTCCTCCAGGAATTCCTCTGGAAGTTCCTCCAGAAATTCCTCTGGAAGTTCCTCCAGAAATTCCTCTGGAAGCTCCTCCAGGAATTCTTCTGGAAGTTCCTCCACGAATTCCTCTGGAAGTTCCTCCAGGAATTCCTCTGGAAATTCCTCTGGAAATTCCTCTGGAAATTCCTCCAAGAATTCCTCTGGAAGTTCCTCCAGGAATTCCTCTGAAAATTCCTCCAAGAATTCCTCTGGAAGTTCCTCCAGGAATTCCTCCGGAAGTTCATCCAGGAATTTCTTCGGAAGTTAATCCAGGAATTCCTCCGGAAGTTCCTCCAGGATTTCCCCCGGAAGTTCCTCCAGGATTTCCCCCGGAAGTTCCTCCAGGATTTCCCCCGGAAGTTCCTCCAGGAGTTCCTCCGGAAGTTCCACCAGGAATTCCTTCGGAAGTTCCACCAGGAATTCCTTCGGAAGTTCCACCAGGAATTCCTTCGGAAGTTCCTCCAGGAATTCCTCCGGAAGTTCCTCGAGGAATTCCTCCGGAAGTTCCTCCAGGAATTCCTCCGGAAGTTCCTCCAGGAATTCCTCCGGAAGTTCCTCCAGGAATTCCTCCGGAAGTTCCTCCAGGAATTCCTCCGGAAGTTCCTCCAGGAATTCCTCCGGAAGTTCCTCCAGGAATTCCTCCGGAAGTTCCTCCAGGAATTCCTCCGGAAGTTCCTCCAGGAATTCCTCCGGAAGTTCCTCCAGGAATTCCTCCGGAAGTTCCTCCAGGAATTCCTCCGGAAGTTCCTCCAGGAATATCTCCGGAAGTTCCTCCAGAAATTCCTCCGGAAGTTCCTCCAGGAATTCCTCCGGAAGTTCCTCCAGGAATTCCTCCGGAAGTTTCTCCAGGAATTCCTCCGGAAGTTTCTCCAGGAATTCCTCCGGAAGTTCCTCCAGGAATTCCTCCGGAAGTTCCTCCAGGAATTCCTCCGGAAGTTCTTCCAGGAATTCCTCCGGAAGTTCCTCCAGGAATTCCTCCGGAAGTTCCTCCAGGAATTCCTCCGGAAGTTCCTCCGGAAATTCTTCCGGAAGTTCCTCCAGATATTCCTCCGGAAGTTCCTCCAGATATTCCTCCGGAAGTTCCTCCAGATATTCCTCCGGAAGTTCCTCCAGGAATTTCTCCGGAAGTTCTTCCAGGAATTCCTCCGGAAGTTCCTCCAGGAATTCCTCCGGAAGTTCCTCCAGAAATTCCTCCGGAATTTCCTCCAGGAATTCCTCCGGAATTTCCTTCAGGGTTTCTTCCGGAAGTTCCTCTAGGAATTATTCCGGAAGTTCCTCTAAGAAATCCTCCAGAAAATCCGGGAATTCCAGGTGGCCAATTCCAGTTTTACGGAGGAATTCCTGGAGGAACTTCCATATAAATTCCTGGAGGAACTTCCGGAAGAGTTCATGGAGAAACTTCCGGAGGAATTCCTGGAGAAACTTCCGGAGGAATTCCTGGAGGAACTTCCAGATGAATTCCTGGAGGAATTCCTGAAGGAACTTCCAGGCGAAATCCGGGAGGAGTTTCTGGAGGAACTTCCCAGAGGCACTTACGGAGGAATGTCCAAAGGAATTTCTTGACGATCTTTTAAAAAATCTAGTGGAGGAACTTCTGGAAGAATTCCTTGACGAACTTTTGAAGAAATGTTGGCGCTTAAAACTGGTTCACGCCGATCCACGCCACCGCTGATCACCAACGGCGTGACGCCGCCGCCGCTGCCTGAAAACGATCTATCACGCCACTGCCGGTAAAATTTCAATCAGTGCACAAGCCTACCTGGAAGTAGCCGGAGGGTGGCCAATTCGATCGAAAATCACCGAAATGGACTCCAGTGTACTTGTTTTGCAAAATCATGAAGTTTGATATGTCGCAAGATGGGTTTGAAGAGCGAATGAAAATTGTCCACTTCCCCAAGGGACCAAGCTCTGGAAGTACCCGGATAGTGGTCAATTCGATCTAAAAACGCCGAAATGTACTCCAGTGTACTTGTTTTGCAAAATCATGAAGTTTGACATGTCGCAAGATGGATTCCAAGATTGAACAAAAATTGGCCACTTCCCCAAGGGAACCAGGCCCTGGAAGTACCCGGAGGGTGGCCAATTCGATCGAAAATCGCCGAAATGTACTCCAGTGTACTTGTTTTGCAAAATCATCAATTTAACATGTTGCAAGATGGGTTCCAAGATTGAACGAAAATTGGCCACTTCCCCAAGGGAACCTTGACGTCGCCCTGGAAGTACCCGGAGGGTGGCCAATTCGATTGAAAATCGCCGAAATGTACTCCAGTGTACTTGTTTTGCAAAATCATGAAGTTTGATATGTCGCAAGATGGGTTCCAAGAGCGAATGAAAATTGGCCACTTCCCCAAGGGAACCAGGCCCTGGAAGTACCCGGAGGGTGGCCAATTCGATCGAAAATCGCTGAAATGTACTCCAGTGTACTTGTTTTGCAAAATCATGAAGTTTGACATGTCGCACGATGGATTTCGAAGCCGATCTGCCAGTGACCATTTTTTCCGGGAGGGAGGTAACCCCAGTACTCCCCGAAATATATCCGGAACCATGGCCATTGCACAAAAATTGACCTCGGTTCCTAAAACTATAGGAATTTTGTGATCGATTCCAGAAGATTGCTTGAAAATCCGTTAAAAATTGGCTGAGCTGCATGGTTTTGAATTTTGAGTTTTGTCGTAAAATGGGGGTTGGGGACGTACGTGTTAAGTGCATAAAAACACTGTTTCCCCTAAAAGTCGTTGTTCTATGAAATTCTTGAATTCATGACAAATTATTGCTAATTTATTATATTATTATTCCTCTTTTTTCCCTGGACATTTGAGTAATATAATTGCCAATGTGCGATTTACTGTTAAATTCTTAAAAATCAGAAGCTGAACCTTTCTCATAAATTTGCACGTTAGGATTTCGTCAAACAAGTTGTTCGAACAAAGAAGCTTTGATTTCACTTGTTACTACGATGCACTCAATGGTAAAAGCATACAGACATATGGTGAAATGAACCAAATTTGGAAGTCGTTTGTTGTAAGCATCAAATACCATATAATTTGATTTATGTTTTATTCGAATAACTTGTTTGAAGAAATCCTAACGTGCAAATTAATGACAAATGTTCAGCTTCTCATTTTTAAGAATTTAATGGTAAATCGCACATGGGCAATTATATTACTCAAATTTCTAGGGAAAAAAGAGGAATAATAATATAATAAATTAACAATCATTTGTCATAAACTCAAGAGTTTTGTAGAACAGCGACTTTTGGGGGAAACAGTATTTTTATGCACTTAAATGCTTGGAAATCACTTTAACATGGACAAAACGTGAACGGAACGAATCGCAATGTTCACAAGACTTGTAGAGCACACCAAAAGCTTTCGTATAGAGGTTGTTGCGATAGTTTTCGACATTTATATATTTCGTTAGATTTTTTTCAAAATTGAAAATAGCCCAAACACACTAAATCGACTTGAGCCACCTTGAAATTTTATCCGAATTAGATGAAAATTTGACATGAGCCTTATTTTAGCTTAAGAATTATGATTCTAGGTTGACTGGATGAATTTTTGATACTTTTTGAAAACATGAAGAGCTCTACTGGACATATCTAGGGTTGCTACTCCTTGATTGACTAGAATGATTGAAATTGCACAATGAATCAACTGAACGGCTGACTGTGATAAGTCAATCATTCTCACTGTGCAAGTTTCAGTAACTCAATAAATAGAAAGATCAATAACGGTGCCAGCCACGTCCTTACAGTCAGCTAGGAATAAGGAAGGATCATTAGTAGGTGATTTATGCTATTTAGAGACCGTGTTTACCTCTGCATCTCCACAAAAACACAGGAAGGAATATTTGTTAATGGGTAGGTATCGTTGGGTCTGGATTCACACTGATAAGTGATGTGACCATCAGAGCATTTTAAACAACAATATGAGCACGCAATAATTAATCAATTTATCGACCGCATCTAGCAGAACCAAACTTAATGATGATCGCGCGATCGTTCTGCGTCCAACATCAAACACGGGCAAATGGACACTGAAGGTTTTATTTTCTAATTAATGTTCTCACCAGCACAAAGCAGAACCAAAAACTTCTATGATGGCGCGATCGTTCTGCATCCAAATGAACACGTACGAAAAAAGTGCAATTGCCATTCCCAATCAATTTGCTGCACATCGATACAAACAATATTTTTTTCCTTTGCTCTACCGGACTGGCGTGCCCAGCACCGGAGGACCGGAGTCAATCCCGCAAGTGTTTTCGAAATTTATATTCATTCTTTAATTTATTCAAATTTCCAAATTTATTTTGATAAGAAAATTATTTTGAGCTTTTTAGTGGAATGTCTTCACTTGTCATAAGACGAGTTAATACAATCCCATTGAATTCCACCACTTAATTGTATCTTGACAGATACGTATTTCGACCTCAACAGTAAGGCCGTCTTCAGTGTCTCGTACTTGACTCGACTTGAAGAAAATGATCACAGCTTACACTATTTATACTATGCGTAGGTATAATAATAATTTACATACAAATTTATTTACAAATTTATTAATTCATCAATGAGCATGTACTTTGCCTGTGACACATTCATTATCAGAAGTTTTTTTTTTTTTTTTTTTTTTTTTTAACTAATTTTTTTTTCTAATTTTTTAATACATGCTTTTTTCTTTTAGATTAGGTGTTCCGTGTTTTCTTAACACTATCATCCTTATTTGCTATGTTACGCTTTTAGTTATTATTAATACATTTCAATTGCCTCTAGCAGTTAGAATTTTTTCCTCTGGTTGAATTGAACCATGTAGGAATTACAATGTTTTCTACTTAAACTAAACTTAACCTATTTTATACTAAGGGTACAAGGAGTTAATCGTTGCAATAGAAGATTGCAACAATTTTTGTCTAAAATTGGAAATTATTTTGTTGGACATTTGTTGCAATGTCTCAATATTAGAAATTATATGAAGTTCATTGGTACTATACGGGCAGCAGGGACTATGTCCAAGGGCTTGACGATCCCTCCCCAGGCCATCTGCGAGTTGTGGGGCTTGCCTAGGATGTGGTGGGGTTTGACAGTGGGCCCTGTTAAACCTCTATAAAAAGCTGCATGTATCCGCAAGTAGGCCCCACCAAAGCGACCGTGTGCCGCTCAAAGCGCACAAGCCCAAGTCCTGGTGTTAGGTGGGACGCTAAACAGCCCTGACACGACGGCCCTCCGACGAGACAGGAGGTTTGCGCAGGCCCAATAAGCCGCCTAGAAAACCAATCATTACGAACAATATAAGAGATAATGCGACTCGATATAATCGGCAAAAGACCTAGGCGACGAATACAGGATCACGATTGGAAGCTTGGAACATGGAATTGCAAGTCGCTAGGTTTCGCAGGTTGCGACAGGATGATCTACGATGAATTACATCCCCGCAACTTCGACGTCGTGGCGCTGCAGGAGATTTGCTGGACAGGACAGAAAGTGTGGAAAAGCGGGCATCGAGCGGCTACCTTCTACCAAAGCTGTGGCACCACCAACGAGCTGGGAACCGGCTTTATAGTGCTGGGTAAGATGCGCCAACGCGTGATTGGGTGGCAGCCAATCAACGCAAGGATGTGCAAGCTGAGGATTAAAGGCCGTTTCTTCAACTATAGCATCATCAACGTGCACTGCCCACACGAAGGGAGACCCGACGACGAGAAAGAAGCGTTCTACGCACAGCTGGAGCAGACATACGATGGATGCCCACTGCGGGACGTTAAAATCGTCATCGGTGACATGAACGCACAGGTAGGAAGGGAGGAAGTGTATAGACCGGTCATCGGACCGGATAGTCTGCACACCGTATCGAATGACAACGGCCAACGATGCATAAACTTCGCAGCCTCCCGCGGAATGGTAGTCCGAAGCACCTTCTTTCCCCGCAAAAATATTCACAAGGCCACATGGAGATCACCTAACCAAGAAACGGAAAACCAAATCGATCACGTTCTAATCGACGGTAAATTCTTCTCCGACATCACGAATGTCCGCACTTACCGCAGTGCGAATATTGAATCCGACCACTACCTCGTTGCAGTATGCCTGCGCTCAAAACTCTCGACGGTGTACAACACGCGTCGAAGTCGGACGCCGCGGCTTAACATTGGGCGGCTACAAGACGGTAGACTAGCCCAAGAATACGCGCAGCAGCTGGAAGTGGCACTTCCAACGGAAGAGCAGCTAGGCGCAGCGTCTCTTGAAGATGGCTGGAGAGATATTCGATCCGCCATTGGAAGCACCGCAACCGCTGCACTAGGGACGGTGCCCCCGGATCAGAGAAACGACTGGTATGACGGCGAATGTGAGCAGTTAGTGGAAGAGAAGAATGCAGCATGGGCGAGATTGCTGCAACACCGCACGAGGGCGAACGAGGCACGATATAAACAGGCGCGGAACAGACAAAACTCGATTTTCCGGAGGAAAAAGCGCCAGCAGGAAGATCGAGACCGTGAAGAAACGGAGCAACTGCATCGCGCTAATAACACACGAAAGTTCTATGAGAAGTTAAACCGTTCACGTAAGGGCCACGTGCCACAGCCTGATATGTGTAAGGACATAAACGGGAACCTTCTTACGAACGAGCGTGAGGTGATCCAAAGGTGGCGGCAGCACTACGAAGAGCACCTGAATGGCGATGTGGATTTGGGAGGAGGAAGTTTTGCCGCAGGAGTGGATGGAAGGTGTCGTGTGTCCCATCTACAAAAAGGGCGATAAGCTGGATTGTAGCAACTACCGCGCAATCACATTGCTGAACGCCGCCTACAAGGTACTCTCCCAAATTTTATGCCGTCGACTAGCACCAACTGCAAGGGAGTTCGTGGGGCAGTACCAGGCGGGTTTTATGGGCGAACGCTCCACCACGGACCAGGTGTTCGCCATTCGCCAAGTACTGCAGAAATGCCGCGAATACAACGTGCCCACACATCATCTATTCATCGACTTCAAAGCCGCATATGATACAATCGATCGGGACCAGCTATGGCAGCTAATGCACGAACACGGTTTTCCGGATAAACTGACACGATTGATCAAAGCGACGATGGATCGGGTGATGTGCGTAGTTCGAGTTTCAGGGGCATTCTCGAGTCCCTTCGAAACCCGCAGAGGGTTACGGCAAGGTGATGGTCTTTCGTGTTTGCTATTCAACATCGCTTTGGAAGGGTAATACGAAGAGCAGGGATTAACACGAGTGGTACAATTTTCAATAAGTCCGTCCAGCTATTTGGTTTCGCCGACGACATAGATATTATGGCACGTAACTTTGAGAAGATGGAGGAAGCCTACATCAGACTGAAGAGGGAAGCTAAGCGGATCGGACTAGTCATCAACACGTCGAAGACGAAGTACATGATAGGCAGAGGTTCAAGAGAAGACAATGTGAGCCACCCACCGCGAGTTTGCATCGGTGGTGACGAAATCGAGGTGGTAGAAGAATTTGTGTACTTGGGCTCACTGGTGACTGCCGAAAATGACACCAGCAGAGAAATTCGGAGACGCATAGTGGCTGGAAATCGTACGTACTTTGGACTCCGCAAGACGCTCCGATCGAATAGAGTTCGCCGCCGTACCAAACTGACAATCTACAAAACGCTAATTAGACCGGTAGTCCTCTACGGACACGAGACCTGGACGATGCTCGTGGAGGACCAACGCGCACTTGGAGTTTTCGAAAGGAAAGTGCTGCGTACCATCTATGGTGGGGTGCAGATGGCGGACGGTACGTGGAGGAGGCGAATGAACCACGAATTGCATCAGCTGTTGGGAGAACCATCCATCGTTCACACCGCGAAAATCGGACGACTGCGATGGGCCGGGCACGTAGCCAGAATGTCGGACAGTAACCCGGTGAAAATGGTTCTCGACAACGATCCGACGGGCACAAGAAGGCGAGGTGCGCAGCGGGCAAGGTGGATCGATCAGGTGGAAGATGACTTGCGGACCCTCCGCAGACTGCGTGGTTGGCGACGTGTAGCCATGGACCGAGCCGAATGGAGAAGACTCTTATATACCGCACAGGCCACTTCGGCCTTAGTCTGAATAAATATAATATGGTACTATACCACGGAGGCAACTTCAGAATCATTTTCAAAATTTTATTTTGAATCCTCTGGAGTGCCTTCTTTCTGGTATTGCAGCAACTAGTCCATATTGGCAAAGCATACAACATGGCAGGTCTAAAAATTTGTTTGTAAATCAAAAGTTTGTTCTTAAGACAAAGTTTTGATTTTCTGTTTATAAGTGGATATAGGCACTTAATATATTTGTTACATTTTGCTTGAATTCCTTCAATGTGATTTTTAAAAGCTAATTTTTGATCTAGCAGAAGTCCTAAATATTTAGCTTCGCTAGACCAATTAATTGGAACCCCATTCATAATGACAATATGTCTGCTAGAAGGTTTCAAATAAGAAGCTCTCGGCTTATGTGGGAAAATTATAAGCTGAGTTTTGGAAGCATTCGGGAAATTTTCCATTTTGCAAGTAAGTGGAGAAAATATCCAAACTTTTTTGCAATCTACTACAAATGACACGAACGCTTCGCCCTTTGGCTGAAAGGCCCGTGTCATCTGCAAACAAAGATTTTGACACCCTGGTGGTAAATCAGGTAAGTCAGAAGTAAAATGTTAAACAATATGGGCCCCAGTATGCTGCCTTGGGGGACATCAGCCCTTACAGGTAATCTATCAGATTTAGTATTCTGATAGTTTACCTGCAGTGAGCGATCTGATAAATAATTTTGGATCAGTTTAATGATGTACAGAGGAAAATTAAAATTCATCAATTTTACAATCAAACCTTCATGCCAAACACTGTCAAATGCTTTCTCTATATCAAGAAGAGCAACTCCAGTCGAATATCCTTCAGATTTGTTGAGCCGAATAAAGTTCGTAACTCTTAATAACTGATGAGTGGTTGAATGCCCATGGCGAAAACCAAATTGCTCATCAGCAAAAATAGAATTGTCATTAATATGAACCATCATTCTATTTAAAATAATCTTTTCAAACAGTTTGCTTATTGAAGAAAGCAAACTGAATGGGCGATAACTAGAAGCCTCAGCTGGATTTTTGTCCGGCTTCAAAATAGGAACAACTTTGGCGTTTTTCCATTTATCTGGGAAGTATGCCAATTGAAAACATGTGTTAAATAAATTAACCAAAAAGGATAAAGAGCTCTCAGGAAGTTTTTTGATAAGTATGTAGAAAATACAATCATCACCTGGGGCTTTCATATTTTTTAATTTTCTAGTAATAGATCTCACTTCATCCAAATTAGTTCCCAACGAAGGGTCAAAAACATTCTCTTGATTGAGAATGTCTTCGAAGCTCCGTGTAACCTGATCCTCAATTGGACTAGTGAGACCTAGACTAAAAATTATGGGCACTCTCGAACTGCTGAGCAAGTTTTTTGAGCCTTTTCGCCATTTGTTAATAAAATTTTATTTCCTTCTTTAAGCGCTGGAATTGGCTTTTGAGGTTTTTAAGAATTTTCGTTAATTTCAAAAGGGTTTCGAACTGGGATCCAACTTCGAGACATTATTCTCAAAGTTGGTATTTCTCAGAATAGCGAAACGTTTTTAATTTCATTTTGCAAATCTCGCCAAATAACTTTCAACGCGGGATCGCGAGTTCTTTGGTATTGCCTTCTTCTCACATTTTTAAAAGACGGATCAGTAGCTGAAGATCGTCGTCAATAATAATGGAGTTGAATTTAACTTCACATTTCGGAATTGCAATGCCTCTGGCTTCGACAATTAAATTTGTCAAAGATACGAGAGCATTATCAATATCACTTTTGGTATCAAGAGGAATATGAACATCAAAATTCCTATCGATATACGTTTTATATAAATCCCAATCAGCTCTATGATAATCAAAAGTAGAGCTGATTGGATTATAAATGGCTTCTTGTGAGATTTCAAATGTCACAGGAAGGTGATCAGAGTCAAAGTCAGCATGAGTTACCAATTGGCCACACAGCTGACTTGAATCCGTTAAAACTAAATTAATTGTAGAAGGATTTCGACTGGAACAAAAACAAGTTGGTCCATTGGGATATTGAATAGTATAATATCCCGCAGAACAATCTTCAAATAAAATTTTACCATTGGAATTGCTTAATTTCCAAAAGGGTTTCGAACTGGGATCCAACTTCGAGACATTATTCTCAAAGTTGGTATTTCTCAGAATAGCGAAACGTTTTTAATTTCATTTGCAAATCTCGCCAAATAACTTTCAACGCGGGATCGCGAGTTCTTTGGTATTGCCTTCTTCTCACATTTTTAAGACGGATCAGTAGCTGAAGATCGTCGTCAATAATAATGGAGTTGAATTTAACTTCACATTTCGGAATTGCAATGCCTCTGGCTTCGACAATTAAATTTGTCAAAGATACGAGAGCATTATCAATATCACTTTTGGTATCAAGAGGAATATGAACATCAAAATTCCTATCGATATACGTTTTATATAAATCCCAATCAGCTCTATGATAATCAAAAGTAGAGCTGATTGGATTATAAATGGCTTCTTGTGAGATTTCAAATGTCACAGGAAGGTGATCAGAGTCAAAGTCAGCATGAGTTACCAATTGGCCACACAGCTGACTTGAATCCGTTAAAACTAAATTAATTGTAGAAGGATTTCGACTGGAACAAAAACAAGTTGGTCCATTGGGATATTGAATAGTATAATATCCCGCAGAACAATCTTCAAATAAAATTTTACCATTGGAATTGCTTAATTTCCAAAAGGGTTTCGAACTGGGATCCAACTTCGAGACATTATTCTCAAAGTTGGTATTTCTCAGAATAGCGAAACGTTTTTTAATTTCATTTTGCAAATCTCGCCAAATAACTTTCAACGCGGGATCGCGAGTTCTTTGGTATTGCCTTCTTCTCACATTTTTAAGACGGATCAGTAGCTGAAGATCGTCGTCAATAATAATGGAGTTGAATTTAACTTCACATTTCGGAATTGCAATGCCTCTGGCTTCGACAATTAAATTTGTCAAAGATACGAGAGCATTATCAATATCACTTTTGGTATCAAGAGGAATATGAACATCAAAATTCCTATCGATATCTATCTATCTATCTATCTATCTATATATAAAACTCAATGTTTGTATGTTTGTATGTATGTTTGTATGTATGTTCCAGCATAACTTCTGAACCCATTTACCGATTTCAACCAAATTTGGAACACACATTCTTTATCTTAAGGAGACGACGATAGGGGGGTTAGGCATGCTCTTTGGAAAAGGGGGAGGGTGTGGGGGAGGTGTATTGCTTAGTTATCGATCAACTCAGTGTAAATTCTGAACCCCTTGGCCGATTTCAACCAAATTTGGAACACAAATTCTTTATGTTAAGGAGACGACGATAGGGGGTTAAGCATGCTCTTTGGAAAAGGGGGAGGGGTATTACTTAGTTATCGTTCAACGCAGTGTAAACTCTGAACCTCTTGGCCGATTTCAACCAAATTTGGAACACATATTCTTTATCTTACAGTGAGGAGGATAGGGGGGTTAAGCATGCTCTTTGGAAAAGGGGGAGGGTGTGGAGGGAGGTGTATTGCTTAGTTATCGATCAACGCAGTGTAAACTCTGAACCCCTTGGCCGATTTCGACCAAATTTGGAACACAAATTCTTTATCTTAAGAAGGGGACGATAAGAGGTTAGGGATGCTCTTTACAAAAGAGGGAGGGTATGGGGGGAGGAGTATTGTTTAGCAATCGATCAACTCAATGTAAATCCTGAGCCTCATGACCGATTTGAACCAAATTTGTATCAAATATTGTCTGTCCTAAGGAAGCGATTTTAGTGGATGTGGTTAAGTCATTTTAAGAGGGGTATTATTTAGCTATCGATCAATTCAACATGACTTCTGAACCCATTTATCGATGTCCACCAAATTTGGAAACCATATTATCTGTCTAAGGAAGACTATATCAGACTGGGTACGAGTGCCATAGGCATTAGCTAAATGGACTTTTGGTCTGGTGGGGTGTATTGGGATTAAGTATTGTTTAGAAAACGACTTAATTCAAAATCCCTCTTATTTAGTACATCCGAGGTTCTTTGACATTGTACAATGCTCCGAAAACAAATAACCAGAATTCCTTAAAAATAGCAAATCGTCGACAATAACATTTTCCCGGTGATAACATTTCCCCAAAAATGACTAACGAAAATGATACTTCCCGATACGCATATCCCAGAATATGGCATTTCCCTGAAAATGACATATCCCTGAATGAAGCAGGCCATTAACATAACACTATTTGACCTAAGGTCATTCGACATGAAGGACATTTGGCATCAGAAAAATGTTGCATAGAAAGCAAGCATTTGCTGGGTATAAAACAATGATAATTGTTACCCTTCATCGAAATAATGGTATGCCCAGTGAAAAGCAATGATTAATGTGTTTCCTTCTGAATGGTGGATGTGATTGCTTCTTTAAAAGTAGGCATTTGCCCGGAATAAGTCAATCGTGGGTGTGATCCCTTCTTTTTCCCTTTTTTCTTTATGCGTTGCCCGGAATATGGCATCGATGGATGTTTTTCCTTCTTTAGGAATAGACGTTTGCCCTTTTGCCCTAACGTTTGCCCTAAGACCTTTCAAACCCACGATCCCTTCTACAAAATCAGTCAGTGTTTGCAAAAGCCTTCTATTAATCAAATGATAAAGTATGAATAAGTAAACACAATTACCCTGTTGGCCAATTGGTTTTATCAATTTCCGATTGTAAAAGAAAACTGCAAACCAAATTGGCAATTTCGAGCAAGGCCGGGTACATAAAGCTAGTACGTTTTATATAAATCCCAATCAGCTCTATGATAATCAAAAGTAGAGCTGATTGGATTATAAATGGCTTCTTGTGAGATTTCAAATGTCACAGGAAGGTGATCAGAGTCAAAGTCAGCATGAGTTACCAATTGGCCACACAGCTGACTTGAATCCGTTAAAACTAAATTAATTGTAGAAGGATTTCGACTGGAACAAAAACAAGTTGGTCCATTGGGATATTGAATAGTATAATATCCCGCAGAACAATCTTCAAATAAAATTTTACCATTGGAATTGCTTTGAGCATTATTCCATGAACGGTGTTTGGCATTGAAGTCACCAATTACGAAGAATTTTGATTTGTTGCGAGTCAGAATTTGAAGATCAGCTTTCAACAAATTATTTTGCTGCCCATTGCATTGAAAAGGCAAGTAGGCTGCAATGAAGGAAAATTGTCCAAAATTTGTTTCAATAGAAACTCCCAAGGTTTCAAAAACTTTCGTTTCAAACGAAGAAAATAATTTATGTTTGATACGTCTATTAATGACAATGGCGACCCCACCACAGGCGCTGTCAAGACGATCATTTCTGTAGATAAAATAGTTTGGATCTCTTTAAATGGAGAGACCTGGTTTTAAATACGTTTCAGTTATAAAGGCAATATGCACATTATGAACTGAAAGGAAGTTGAATAATTCATCTTCCTTACCCTTTAGAGAGCGGGCATTCCAATTTAGAACTTTCATTATCAGACTTTTGTTACATCACGTTTCCCGCGGGTTCAGAAATCTGCCATCTTTTATTGCAATGTTGAACAACATGTAAGAAAGTCCATCAAGTTATCGTAACCCCAGGTGGGAATCGACGAATTAGACTTCTTCTTCTTCAATGGCTCTACATTCCAACTGGAACTGTACCAGCTTTTCAACTTTCTATTAGCATTTCGTCAGTTCACTATTCAACAGTGTTTCACTCCTTTCAACCATTTTCAGTGTACTTAAAAGATTTTTCTTCGCTGAATTCAGTCATGTATTCAGATTTGTTGTAACACGTCCAGTTTTTGAGAAAAACGGGTTTTAATTCACATAACTACGTATTCTCATGGAAATTTGATTTCTCTGTTCTATAAAGCTGGGTTTCGGCTTCTTACTTTGAGAATGAGGTTCAAATTATGTAGAAGAAGTCTCGCTTAACTTTTCAAAAGGACCTAAGTAACATTTTTTTCATGAATTAATTTGAATAGCGCAATCAACAGAACAACATGAAAGCTATTGATTGCGCTATTCAAATTAATTCATGAAAAAAATATTTCTTAGGTCCTTTTGAAAAGTTAAGCGAGAAATCGTACATGATCCAAATAAGTTGTTAAATTTTATTTGATATGTACATTTGTTGTGAAAAACGAAATTTATTTCACAAAAGTACGTATTTTCAATATACAATATAAGAGATAATGCAACTCGATATAATCGGCAAAGACCTAAGCGACGAATGAAGGATCACGATTGGAAGCTTGGAACATGGAACTGCAAGTCGCTAGGTTTCGCAGGTTGCGACAGGGTGATCTACGGTAAATTACATCCCCGCAACTTCGACGTCGTGGCACTGCAGGAGATTTGCTGGACAGGATAGGAAGTGTGGAAAAGCGGGCATCGAGCGGCTACCTTCTACCAAAGCTGTGGCACCACCAACGAGCTGGGAACCGGCTTCATAGTGCCGGGTAAAATGCGCCATCGTTAGATTGGGTGGCAGCCAATCAACGCAAGGATGTGTAAGCTGAGGATTGAAGGCCGTTTCTTCAACTATAGCATCATCAACGTGCGCTGCCCACACGAAGGGAGACCCGACGACGAGAAAGAAGCGTTCTACGCATATCATCATATCACGCATATTTAGGTCCTTGGTGTTAACCCAGTTGACTTAATACTATAATAGGTTGGAAAATTCAACCCTAGAGTCTTATTCCTTCTACCAACGCTCCTCCTTGTTCCTTTATTCTTCTATCTTCCTCCTTTCTTTTTTTTTTGCGTTTTTCTTCTTTTATCTTTGTGCCATCCTCCTTTCGTCTCGCTTGTTCATTCTCACTTATTCCTTCTTCCTTTCTTTATTCAATTTTCTTTTTCTTCTTTAATTTTTCTTTTGCCTTACTCATTTCCTGAAAAACTCTTCTCCCCATTTAACCAATAACACTCCTACTCCATATAAACGTCTCCGTAGAACAGAGAACATGTGTCTCAAATTTGGCTGAAATCGGTTAAGATGTTCTAAATTTAAGAAGTTTCCATCATATCTGCCTTTTTTCTAAGCCCCATAATCGTCTACTCAGGATAAAGAATATTTATTATTTATTTATTCAGACTAAGGCCGAAGTGGCCTGTGCGGTATATAAGAGTCTTCTCCATTCGGCTCGGTCCATGGCTACACGTCGCCAACCACGCAGTCTACGGAGGGTCCGCAAGTCATCTTCCACCTGATCGATCCACCTTGCCCGCTGCGCACCTCGCCTTCTTGTGCCTGTCGGATCGTTGTCGAGAACCATTTTCACCGGGTTACTGTCCGACATTCTGGCTACGTGCCCGGCCCATCGCAGTCGTCCGATTTTCGCGGTGTGAACGATGGATGGTTCTCCCAACAGCTGATGCAATTCGTGGTTCATTCGCCTCCTCCACGTACCGTCCGCCATCTGCACCCCACCATAGATGGTACGCAGCACTTTCCTTTCGAAAACTCCAAGTGCGCGTTGGTCCTCCACGAGCATCGTCCAGGTCTCGTGTCCGTAGAAGACTACCGGTCTAATTAGCGTTTTGTAGATTGTCAGTTTGGTACGGCGGCGAACTCTATTCGATCGGAGCGTCTTGCGGAGTCCAAAGTACGTACGATTTCCAGCCACTATGCGTCTCCGAATTTCTCTGCTGGTGTCATTTTCGGCAGTCACCAGTGAGCCCAAGTACACAAATTCTTCTACCACCTCGATTTCGTCACCACCAATGCAAACTCGCGGTGGGTGGCTCACATTGTCTTCTCTTGAACCTCTGCCTATCAAGTACTTCGTCTTCGACGTGTTGATGACAAGTCCGATCCGCTTAGCTTCCCCCTTCAGTCTGATGTAGGCTTCCTCCATCTTCTCAAAGTTACGTGCCATAATATCTATGTCGTCGGCGAAACCAAATAGCTGGACGGACTTATTGAAAATTGTACCACTCGTGTTAATCCCTGCTCTTCGTATTACCCCTTCCAAAGCGATGTTGAATAGCAAACACGAAAGACCATCACCTTGCCGTAACTCTCTGCGGGTTTCGAAGGGACTCGAGAATGCCCCTGAAACTCGAACTACGCACATCACCCGATCCATCGTCGCTTTGATCAATCGTGTCAGTTTATCCGGAAAACCGTGTTCGTGCATTAGCTGCCATAGCTGGTCCTGATCGATTGTATCTTATGCGGCTTTGAAGTCGATGAATAGATGATGTGGGCACGTTGTATTCGCGGCATTTCTGCAGTACTTGGCGAATGGCGAACACCTGGTCCGTGGTGGAGCGTTCGCCCATAAAACCTGCCTGGTACTGCCCCACAAACTCCCTTGCAATTGGTGTTAGTCGATGGCATAAAATTTGGGAGAGTACCTTGTAGGCGGCGTTCAGCAATGTGATTGCGCGGTAGTTGCTACAATCCAGCTTATCGCCCTTTTGTAGATGGGACACACGACACCTTCCATCCACTCCTGCGGCAAAACTTCCTCCTCCCAAATCTTGGTAATGACCCAGTGCAGCGCTCTAGCCAGTGCCTCACCACCGTGTTTAAATAGCTCTCCTGGTAGTTGGTCAACCCCAGGGGCTTTGTTGTTCTTCAGCCGGCCAATCTCCTCCTGGATTTCCTGGAGATCCGGAGCCGGTAGAATTATGTCCTGCGCGCGTTCTCCCTGGTCTATCACCATACCGCCATCTTCGTCTGCCACATCGCCATTCAGGTGCTCTTCGTAGTGCTGCCGCCACCTTTGGATCACCTCACGCTCGTTCGTAAGAAGGTTCCCGTTTATGTCCTTACACATATCAGGCTGTGGCACGTGGCCCTTACGTGAACGGTTTAACTTCTCATAGAACTTTCGTGTGTTATTAGCGCGGTACAGTTGCTCCGTTTCTTCACGGTCTCGATCTTCCTGCTGGCGCTTTTTCCTCCGGAAAGTCGAGTTTTGTCTGTTCCGCGCCTGTTTATATCGTGCCTCGTTCGCCCTCGTGCGGTGTTGCAGCAATCTCGCCCATGCTGCATTCTTCTCTTCCACTAACTGCTCACATTCGCCGTCATACCAGTCGTTTCTCTGATCCGGGGCACCGTCCCTAGTGCAGCGGTTGCGGTGCTTCCAATGGCGGATCGAATATCTCTCCAGCCATCTTCAAGAGACGCTGCGCCTAGCTGCTCTTCCGTTGGAAGTGCCACTTCCAGCTGCTGCGCGTATTCTTGGGCTAGTCTACCGTCTTGTAGTCGCCCAATGTTAAGCCGCGGTGTCCGACTTCGACGCGTGTTGTACACCGTCGAGAGTTTTGAGCGCAGGCATACTGCAACGAGGTAGTGGTCGGATTCAATATTCGCACTGCGGTAAGTGCGGACATTCGTGATGTCGGAGAAGAATTTACCGTCGATTAGAACGTGATCGATTTGGTTTTCCGTTTCTTGGTTAGGTGATCTCCATGTGGCCTTGTGGATATTTTTGCGGGGAAAGAAGGTGCTTCGGACTACCATTCCGCGGGAGGCTGCGAAGTTTATGCATCGCTGGCCGTTGTCATTCGATACGGTGTGCAGACTATCCGGTCCGATGACCGGTCTATACATTTCCTCCCTTGCTACCTGTGCGTTCATGTCACCGATGACGATTTTAACGTCCCGCAGTGGGCATCCATCGTATGTCTGCTCCAGCTGTGCGTAGAACGCTTCTTTCTCGTCGTCGGGTCTCCCTTCGTGTGGGCAGTGCACGTTGATGATGCTATAGTTGAAGAAACGGCCTTTAATCCTCAGCTTGCACATCCTTGCGTTGATTGGCTGCCACCCAATCACGCGTTGGCGCATCTTACCCAGCACTATGAAGCCGGTTCCCAGCTCGTTGGTGGTGCCACAGCTTTGGTAGAAGGTAGCCGCTCGATGCCCGCTTTTCCACACTTTCTGTCCTGTCCAGCAAATCTCCTGCAGCGCCACGACGTCGAAGTTGCGGGGATGTAATTCATCGTAGATCATCCTGTCGCAACCTGCGAAACCTAGCGACTTGCAATTCCATGTTCCAAGCTTCCAATCGTGATCCTGTATTCGTCGCCTAGGTCTTTGCCGATTATATCGAGTCGCATTATCTCTTATATTGTTCGTAATGATTGGTTTTCTAGGCGGCTTATTGGGCCTGCGCAAACCTCCTGTCTCGTCGGAGGGCCGTCGTGTCAGGGCTGTTTAGCGTCCCACCTAACACCAGGACTTGGGCTTGTGCGCTTTGAGCGGCACACGGTCGCTTTGGTGGGCCCTACTTGCGGATACATGCAGCTTTTTATAGAGGTTTAACAGGGCCCACTGTCAAACCCCACCACATCCTAGGCAAGCCCCACAACTCGCAGATGGCCTGGGGAGGGATCGTCAAGCCCTTGGACATAGTCCCTGCTGCCCGCGGATAAAGAATATGTGTACCAAATTTGGTTGAAATCGGTGCGAGGGTTCGGAAGCTACACTCGTTCGTTTTTAAACAATACTCCTTCCCCGCACCCTCCTTTTTTCCTAATGACTCTAAAAACAACCCTCTCTTCTCTATAAACTTTCCATTAGGATAAAGAATGAGTTTACCATATTTGGTTGAAATCGACCCAGGGGTTCAGAATTTACATTGATTTTGTTATTTTCTAAACAATACCCCTCCCTCCATACCACCCCCTTTTCCAAAATTACCCTCCCATATAATCGTCTCCTCATAGTTGATATGTGTACAATCGAATACTACTCTACGCTTACCCCTCCGGTGGGGTAAGAGTGCGTATCGGGTGGGGTAAGAGTACGCAATTTTCCAATCAAGTGTTTCAAGTATATATTAACAAAAATAAAAGTAAATAACATTCAATTGATATTCATTGGAAGGGTATATAAAAGTTTACGTAACTCTGAAAGGGGGAGGGGGTCCTAGAAATATGAACTTTCACACGAAAAAACATTGTTTTTTATTATATATCTAAAAAAATCCTCAAAGGTAAAAATATACCAGGTTTCGCGTAGCTTGAACAAAGGATTTTTCTTTAAAAAAAAGATCACTGATTACGTAACGGAAAATTTGACCATTTGACATTTGACTTTTCGTATGAATCCTCTAAAAATTCTATGAATCGTCATACATCTCGCAACCTTCCCAGCTCAGCGTTGCGTAATTTATGGATGTTTCTTTTGATTAAAGGATTATCATTTAGATGAAATTGTGCTTTCGGACTATAATGAGGTGTAAAACAATACCAAATGCAATTTTATTATTTCGCTTCAGTGCTTTGTTCGCTAAGTCCTTTCTAACACTAAATAACTTATATAGAAGAACTTATAATTTTCGATTTCTGGACCTTTTTCCCCAAAATTTATTCAGTTTAAGGTTTTGACTTCTTGGAAAACCAACGAATTAATGTTCTGCTCCATAAAGTACTCTATACAATAGGTTATCGAAATGGTATAATGTTCACCTGATTGAACGAATATGGTAATGGAATACTAGTTGCGAAAACATAATTATATTTAGCAAAATTACCAAAAAATTAACTATCTTCATATCTCCCTTGTGTTTATTCAAATCGTTTACATTACACATGAAAATAGTTGGTAAGAATACCTATCAAACTGGTCATTTATTCATTTATTCATTTATTCATTTATGCATGTATTCATTTAATCATTTATTCATTCATTTATTTATTCATTTATTTATTTATTCATTTATTCATTTATGCATTTATCCATTTAATCATTTATTCATTCATTTATTTATTCATTTATTTATTTATTCATTTATTTATTTATTCATTTATTCATTTATTCATTTATTCATTTATTCATTTATTCATTTATTCATTTATTCATTTATTCATTTATTCATTTATTCATTTATTCATTTATTCATTTATTCATTCATTCATTTATTCATTTATTCATTTATTCATTTATTCATTTATTCATTTATTCATTTATTCATTTATTCATTTATTCATTTATTCATTTATTCATTTATTCATTTATTCATTTATTCATTTATTCATTTATTCATTTATTCATTTATTCATTTATTCATTTATTCATTTTTTTCATTATTTCATTTATTCATTTATTCATTTATTCGTTTATTCATTTATTCATTTATTCATTTATTCATTTATTCATTTATTCATTTATTCATTTATTCATTTATTCATTTATTCATTTATTCATTTATTCATTTATTCATTTATTCATTTATTCATTTATTCATTTATTCATTTTATTCATTTATTCATTTATTCATTTATTCATTTATTCATTTATTCATTTATTCATTTATTCATTTATTCATTTATTCATTTATTCATTTATTCATTTATTCATTTATTATTTTATTCATTTATTCATTTATTCATTTATTCATTTATTCATTTATTCATTTATTCATTTATTTATTTATTCATTTATTCATTTATTCATTTATTCATTTATTCATTTATTCATTTATTCATTTATTCATTTATTCATTTATTCATTTATTCATTTATTCATTTATTCATTTATTCATTTATTCATTTATTCATTTATTCATTTATTCATTTATTCATTTATTCATTTTATTCATTTTATTCATTTTATTCATATTATTCATTTTATTCATATTATTCATTTATTCATTTATTCATTTATTCATTTATTCATTTATTCATTTATTCATTTATTCATTTATTCATTTATTCATTTATTCATTTATTCATTTATTCATTTATTCATTTATTCATTTATTCATTTATTCATTTATTCATTTATTCATTTATTCATTTATTCATTTATTCATTTATTCATTAATTCATTTATTCATTTATTCATTTATTCATTTATTCATTTATTCATTTATTCATTTATTCATTTATTCATTTATTCATTTATTCATTTATTCATTTATTCATTTATTCATTTATTCATTTATTCATTTATTCATTTATTCATTTATTCATTTATTCATTTATTCAAACCTGTCAAACCCCACCACATCCTAGGCAAGCCCCACAACTCGCAGATGGCCTGGGGAGGGATCGTCAAGCCCTTGGACATAGTCCCTGCTGCCCGCGGATAAAGAATATGTGTACCAAATTTGGTTGAAATCGGTGCGAGGGTTCGGAAGCTACACTCGTTCGTTTTAAACAATACTCCTTCCCGCACCCTCCTTTTTTCCTAATGACTCTAAAACAACCCTCTCTTCTCTATAAACTTTCCATTAGGATAAAGAATGAGTTTACCATATTTGGTTGAAATCGACCCAGGGGTTCAGAATTTACATTGATTTTGTTATTTTCTAAACAATACCCCTCCCTCCATACCACCCCCTTTTCCAAAATTACCATCCCATATAATCGTCTCCTCATAGTTGATATGTGTACAATCGAATACTACTCTACGCTTACCCCTCCGGTGGGGTAAGAGTGCGTATTGGGTGGGGTAAGAGTACGCAATTTTCCAATCAAGTGTTTCAAGTATATTTTAACAAAAATAAAAGTAAATAACATTCAATTGATGTTCATTGGAAGGGTATATAAAAGATTACGTAACTCTGAAAGGGGGAGGGGGTCCTAGAAATATGAACTTTCACACGAAAAAACATTGTTTTTATTATACATCTAAAAAAACCTCAAAGGTAAAAATATACCAGGTTTCGCGTGGCTTGAACAAAGAAATTTTCTTTTAAAAAAAAAATCACTGATTACGTAACGGAAAATTTGACCACTCGACATTTGACTTTTCGTAAGAATCCTCTAAAAATTCTATGAATCGTCATACATCTCGCAACCTTCCCAGCTCAGCGTTGCGTAATTTATGGATGTTTCTTTTGATTAAAGGATTATCATTTAGATGAAATTGTGCTTTCGGACTATAATGAGGTGTAAAACAATACCAAATGCAATTTTATTATTTCGCTTCAGTGCTTTGTTCGCTAAGTCCTTTCTAACACTAAATAACTTATATAGGATAACTTGTGATAATTTTCGATTTCTGGACCTTTTTCCCCAAAATTTATTCAGTTCAAGGTTTTGACTTCATGGAAAACCAACCGAACTAATGTTCTGCACCATGAAGTACTCTATACAATAGGTTATCGAAATGGTATAATGTTCACCTGATTGAACGTAAATGTGGTAATGGAATACTAGTTGCGAAAACACAATTATATTTAGCAAAATGACCAAAAAATTAACTATCTTCATATCTCCCTTGTTGTTTATTCAAATCGTTTACAATTACACATGAAAATAGTTGGTAAGAATACCTATCAAACTGGTCATTTATTCATTTATTCATTTATTCATTTATGCATTTATTCATTTAATCATTTATTCATTCATTCATTTATTCATTTATTCATTTATTCATTTATTCATTTATTCATTTATTCATTTAATCATTTATTCATTCATTTATTTATTCATTTATTTATTTATTCATTTATTTATTTATTCATTTATTCATTTATTCATTTATTCATTTATTCATTTATTCATTTATTCATTTATTCATTTATTCATTTATTCATTTATTCATTTATTCATTTATTCATTTATTCATTTATTCATTTATTCATTTATTCATTTATTCATTTATTCATTTATTCATTTATTCATTTATTCATTTATTCATTTATTCATTTATTCATTTATTCATTTATTCATTTATTCATTTATTCATTTATTCATTTATTCATTTATTCATTTATTCATTTATTCATTTGATTCATTTATTCATTTATTCATTTATTCATTTATTCATTTATTCATTTATTCATTTATTCATTTATTCATTTATTCATTTATTCATTTATTCATTTATTCATTTATTCATTTATTCATTTATTCATTTGTTAATTTTGTTAATTTCATTTATTCATTTATTCATTTATTCATTTATTCATTTATTCATTTATTCATTTATTCATTTATTCATTTATTCATTTATTCATTTATTCATTTATTCATTTATTCATTTATTCATTTATTCATTTATTCATTTATTTATTTATTCATTTATTCATTTATTAATTTATCAATTTATTTATTTATTCATTTATTCATTTATTTATTTTTTCATTTATTCATTTATTTTTTTATTCATTTATTCATTTATTCATTTATTCATTTATTCATTTATTCATTTATTCATTTATTCATTTATTCATTTATTCATTTATTCATTTATTCATTTATTCATTTATTCATTTATTCATTTATTCATTTATTCATTTATTCATTTATTCATTTATTCATTTATTCATTTATTCATTTATTCATTTATTCATTTATTCATTTATTCATTTTATTCATTTATTCATTTATTCATTTATTCATTTATTCATTTATTCATTTATTCATTTATTCATTTATTCATTTATTCATTTATTCATTTATTCATTTATTCATTTATTCATTTATTCATTTATTCATTTACTATTCATTAAATCATTTATTCATTTTTTCATTCATTCATTTATTCATTTTATTCATTTATTCATTTTCTTAATTCATTTATTCATTTATTCATTTATTCATTTATTCATTTATTCATTTATTCATTTATTCATTTATTCATTTATTCATTTATTCATTTATTCATTTATTCATTTATTCATTTATTCATTTATTCATTTATTCATTTATTCATTTATTCATTTATTCATTTATTCATTTATTCATTTATTCATTTATTCATTTATTCATTTATTCATTTATTCATTTATTCATTTATTCATTTATTCATTTATTCATTTATTCATTTATTCATTTATTCATTTATTCATTTATTCATTTATTCATTTATTCATTTATTCATTTATTCATTTATTCATTTATTTATTCATTTATTCATTTATTCATTTATTCATTTATTCATTTATTCATTTATTCATTTATTCATTTATTCATTTATTCATTTATTCATTTATTCATTTATTCATTTATTCATTTATTCATTTATTCATTTATTCATTTATTCATTTATTCATTTATTCATTTATTCATTTATTCATTTATTCATTTATTCATTTATTCATTTATTCATTTATTCATTTATTCATTTATTCATTTATTCATTTATTCATTTATTCATTTATTCATTCATTTATTTAGTCAGATAACAGATAACACAGATAACACTGAATCAACAATTTGACGCCACAATACACGGTTCGAGGCCGCATCTCTCCAACCTCGAATACGCCCCACGCTCGCCAAGTCGTTTTGCACCTGGTCTGCCCATCTCGCTCGCTGCGCTCCACGTCGTCTCGTCCCTGCCGGATCGGAAGCGAACACCATCTTTGCAGGGTTGCTGTCCTGCATTCTTGCAACATGCCCTGCTCTTCGTACCCTTTCCGGCTTTAACCCTTAAAGGCGCAAGGCGATTTTATTAGAAATCGTCGGAAATATTTTTAACGTAAATAACCATTGAAATCATTACCATTAAACGTATTTTCGGTTTGTTGTTTTAAAACAACATTGCGCATTTAAGGGTTAACTACCTTCTGCACACTTCGAAAAAGCCATGTAACTTTAGATGCTTCGAGACCGACACACCCACGACCATCATTATTGATGCGAAATTGTGTCATGATAAATGTGAAACTAAGTTCACTTTTAAATTTACACGGCTGTATTATTTCAACAAAAATGATAAAGTACCA